>NW_010553294.1:5062-7059 GCF_000687285.1 Phaethon lepturus | reverse complement strand
CTTTCCCTGCCGGCTGATCAAACGGGAAACAGAAGTGCTGTCGGTCTAACCTCCAGTTCTGCGAAGAAATCGGAAACTCCTGCTTCAAGAAATGGCTTAAAAAGAGTTTGGGACAGAGGGAAGCTACTACGAGGGAAACAAAAACGTCTGGGTGAGCTAGCGCTACCTGCCACCCTTTCCTCAGCTATAATTTCTGCCTCACGGTGTAAATACAGTTCACAGCTTAGAACTGGTCAGCTATTACAGTATTCCTGAACCCTCATCGCAGCCTGAAGAGTGGCTCAGCTCCATCACATGCCCACTCTTGAGTGAGGAACGCCTACACCGTTAGCTTTTTGGAAGAAAAATAACTGGCAGTAGTTATCACCATTCACCGTTTGTTGAGCTATTACTACGCGTTCAGCCAGGAAACACAAAAATACTGCATAACCGAAGTGTCCACGTGGCACGAAGGAAGAATAATTGGAGCAAACAGCTTGGGAGCTGACTATGCACTGAAAAAATGTTTTCCTATGTTATTCAGCAAGGGTTTTAGGAATAACAAACAGATTTTCTTTCATCTGAGCAGCCTGAAATTACTTTCTGATGCAGAAACAGCATACACGTTTCAGATAGTTTAGATGTGATAAATTACCCAACAGTTCTGCCTCTCTACATAGAAGGACTAGCAGACCCTTCGCAGATCCAGAGTTACACCAGGGAGTGATAATCTAATTGATGCATATAACCTACTTATATTGTGCTTATTATAACTGGGATGTGGTGTTTGAAGTCGATAGACAGAAGCTGGGGAAGATCTAGGTCTGAAATAGTTTGTCGGTCTAGAGAAACCCATCGACCATCTAAAAAACATTGCATTTTACTGATCTGTCAGCATTGGAGATCTTTCTCCTTCTCGGAAGTGCTCCTCTAGCTATACATGTGCTTTGTCAAGTGAAAAAATGAGCAGCACTGAGCCAGCAGGACCATTCGTTGCCTAACGTCTCAGTACGCCAGTGAGTCCACCCACATCTGCTCAATGGGCCTCAACATGGTCCAGGCTTCACTGAAGAACCTGAGCCGGCAGGAGATTTTACGTCAGACTTCACGTATAGCTGGTTTTCAAGACAAAAAGAGCATTTTCGACCTGTGCTCTTAAAGGTGTTAATGTGATGTAATTCCAGCTGTCCTGAGACAGCGTTTAAGAAGGTGAAAAAAATCTTTTTGGTGGCTCAAGTCCAAACTGAAGTGCAGTGAAGTGGGGCTATATTAAGATATGAACACTTCACGGTGCATCTGCTCTGCCGTTGAAAAGTGAAACCAGTTGCAGAACGTTGTGAAAATTGCTGGTTCATATAATTGATAAAGATTCGAGTTTTTCGTTTGCATTGTTTAAAAACTACTGACATTTTTTTAAGCGGTCCTCATTTCTACACCACTTAGTTATCCACATTAATGTGTTTTAATGCAGGATGTCTTAGCTATGTACTGATAGATCGGTGAGGAACTTAAGATTTAGTAATGAATCTGGCAAAATAACAATGTACCTGGTAGTCAAATGACTTCTGTTTTTTTTCCAAAACTTCATAACAAGTAACTGCGTTACCATCTATATCTCAATATAGTTAAAACTGGCATCTGAGGATTCCTATGGAAGTGAATTTGGACTGGTCTGCAGCTAAGCTTTTAATTTTGTGGGTTGCGCTCTCAAGCAGAATTCAAAGTTTACAGAATACTCTGGACATTATCAAAGCAAGAGCAAGCAAATGTGCTGTATTTTGAGGACGGGACAAAACACATATGTGTTTCATTTTTATAAGAAAACCACCATGTTTTCATTAAAAATCTAAACACGGAGAACTAATTAATTATTTATTTTTTTTTTAAATGTCTCTGTTAGAACTCTATGTTTCTTAATCACTCCCCAGCATTAGCAACGTTACTTCTTTGAGACCGGCAGGAAGCATTCAACATTCTCCTTTTGCGGCGCATCGACTCTTGCAGGTTTCACGATGTGG
>NW_010553294.1:395-5031 GCF_000687285.1 Phaethon lepturus | reverse complement strand
TCTTTCCCGCAGTTTTTGAGGCGTGCCTTCCATGACACAAGGTAGAAATACAGAACAAATCTTCAGAAGAGAAAAACTGGGCCGACGGGTCTGGCCTTTCTGTGGTTTATATTACCTGTTAGTTGAAACAAATAAGCAAACCCCAACCACATTAGGCGGAGAGGGAGAGAATAACGTATGCATAAGTTTTCAGTCTTCTAGCATTTTTAATTACTCAGGTTTGGTTCTTCACTTCTCGTTTTCCTAGACTGAAAAAGCACATTTTAATGGCTTCTGCTAAATACAACTGTAAATCCTTCTAATAATTTTGCATTTCTTGTAATGACATCAATCGTTTAGGAATTGTTATTCCTTAGTAGAAATAAGGAAACCTTTCATTAGCCTTTCGTACCAATCCCCTTATGATACACGTTTCGGTGTATCGCTGCGGAACTGCGCGTAGAAGGACGCCAAAGCCAGATGCAGGCTGTAAAGGGTTGGTAGCCACGAGCACGGGTACGCTGCTGCGTTACACACACGCAGCCAAAACACGCTAGCCCGCATATTAGAAGTAACGTTTTAACACTCGGGTGTTTTTACATCTTGTACTGATCTGGCGGCTGCACTCCTGGAAGTAAGAGGATCCCTTGTTTTTGGAAGAGGGAAGGTTGCCAAATGATTAATAAGGGAATGACCATAATACCGCGGCAACGATCGTTTCTTTCAGATGCTAAAAGCCAACATTTGGGAGAGAAACACCACAAGTATACAACCTGCAGCTCAGAAAACATATTCATAGCAAATATCCTGCTAACCCATACCAAGTAATATCCAATAAATACTCTAACTTTGTGATGAGTATTGAGCTCTAACGTACAGCTCAAGACCTCAGAAATCATTCTAGTTTACTATGGGAAATGCCCAATGTTTCCACGTATGAAAGCTGAATTAGACACAGTGCCATTTAATGCCTGGGGTCATTCAGATACGGGAGATGTATTTTCCTTTTTGAGAGCGGTGAAGTACAAATGCCTTCTGTATTTATTTATATATACTCTGTATTTATTTACAGGGCCTTCTATTTTTCATTTATAGTTTGTTTCTGCCTGCCTAACTCTGTAATGCACTTCGAATACACTCAGCTAGGTGTTCCTCTGAAAAATAAGTGAGGGCAGGACTTTAAACCTTCATGCAAAAAAAATTCATAATGCGTATGAGTAGAAAACGAAAGGGTTTTCTGTGTGATAGAAAGTATGGCTTTTCTTAGATAGCCAGGCAAATAGGCTAATCTTGTAAAATTTATATAATCGTGGAAATTAGTTAAAGATGATAGCTGCGGAACAGACTACTGCCCTGGAGATAAAATAGGCTCCTGTCCCCACTACCTGTTGTGCTCAAGTGAGGATCAGGCACAATGGCCATGGATATGTGAGAAGGAAACGTTGTGGAGTTGCACCAAAAAAAAGAGGAGTGGGGAAAAAAAAAAATCCCCTAACGAAGTGATGAGGAAGTCTAAGGGTGAATGAGGAGATGGTGAGGAGATGGCAGGGCTCCAAGGAGTAACTCCTCCCTGTCAGATGCCCCGATGGTCGATCCTTGCCTTGGGTGAAGGAGCCCATCACTCCCACCCGCAATGGCGGGGTTGGGTGGTGAGGTCCACCTAGATGTCCAGGGCCAGTGTCGCTGGTGTAGGTGGAGGGAACCACCCAGGTCCTGTTAAGACTCTACATTAGGAACATGTTCACCGAGAAGCTGCCAGCTGCCTGGGGTGGTCTTTCTCTCTTCTTTTCCTCTTTTTTTGCCCAAACCTTCCCCTAGAGACTCACGTGGCCGTTTCTGATGCTCGTCGGCGGCCTCTTTAGGTGCCAGTTGTCCCCCCGACGCGCGAGGCTCCTCTCCCACCCCCCTTGCTCTGCACCCTGGGGACGCGGGGTGCTGCCCCGTGGGGTCCCCCTTCGCTCCCCCATCGCGTGGCAGCTCGCCGGTGGCATCCCCTCAGCTGTGTCCCGGCCTGGCTGCCGCTGCAGCACCTCCTCCTCCTCCATCTCTGCCTGCTTGGGGGATGGCTGCGAGTCTCCATCCCAGGTGGGACAGCGTGGAGGCAGCCCCAGGAGAGCTTTCCCCAGGGCCAGAGAGCAGCTCTGCCCAGTCCCCGGGACCAGTCATCGTCCCCTGCAGGGACACCAGGCCGTGTGGCCTCCACCCCCTCTGGGAGGGTGGCCACATCCAGGGCAGGTACCTTGGCAGAGGGGAGAGAAATGTTAGCTCTGCTGCTGATTCCCAAGCTTACTTCCTGGCTCTTCCCTGATTTCCCTAGTAAGACTTGCCTTTTAATTGTACAGGAGATTTGCTGTCTGTGCAGGGAAAGCAGTTCCACCTTGGAGAGGGGGTAATTCATTTTCCCAGACTCTGGGAGCTTGATTTGTTGTTTGTTCTGGCTTCAGAAGGAACCTGACCCGTCTGCTGCTTTGCTGACTAGAGCAGATAATTTCTTCTGAAAACTACCCTTATCATGAAACCCGCCTTGAATGTTGATCCAACCTGTGTCAGGCAATTCTTTTACTGCAGAAGTAAAATTGGAAAGCTATCTAAATAGCACCATCATTTGGAGAAACTGCTCTGACCTTCTTTTTGCAGAAATATTTGTTCTACCAGAGAAGTATTTTATGCTATGGCCCACCACATCCTCCAATTCTGGTCTAAATCCTACAGATAATGTATTTTCACTTTGCCAGAATATTGTAACTACATCCGGCAGCTTTAATTGCTGTGGTAGCTTTTTTCCAACCCAAAGTACTTTTAATTAGATTTAGATTAATTTAGATCGTATAAACATGTTCTAAAAACGTGAGACAGCTGCTCTGTCTCATATGATAAACGAATTAAACAGTTCATGTTTTCATTCATCATAGCTGAGGATCAGGTGGCAGGGATAGATTGCAAAGGTAAGATGGTTTCTTTTCTAGCAGATGCTGGCAGTGCGGTGGAACGCGAAAGGGTGCCGTTAAACCGGTGGACCTTAAGTAACAGCACGGAGTTCCTCTGCACGGAGCGTTGTCTCCTGGCCACGCTGACAACAGAAACCGTGCACGCCAGCAGGGATGGGTTTCTGAGCCTTTCTGCTGAGTACGGCGGTCGTAGATGAGCGTAATGTATCTGAGGCACCTTCCTGACGGGTCGCCTCACAGAGAGTAGAGATTTTTGAGCGGCAAAAGCATGGAGAAGGTGGCAAATTACAGACGGTGTAATACCCTGTTGATGAAAGCTATGACATTCATATGGGCCTAGGAAACAGGATGTAGGTCCTCATCATTCGGTATGAATTTTGATTCATACCAAACCTCGGAGAAGTTTCCACCTTGGGGTTTTGGTTTGGCCCCATACGCAGATCTGCCTTCAAATGTCGTTCTTAATCTGGATTCACTGTTTGAGCAGCCCACTCTTCCAGGTTCCACTAGTAGCTTCAATTTGGACGGTTACTAGTATTCGTGTCTGCGTTCCGATTTTAAAAACATGACTGAGAATTTTTTCAGGTTCTGTTTTCATTGATAAAATAGACTTCAAAAATAAAACCAACTTTGCTGTTTTCAAACATCTTGTTTTGAACACGAATGTTGAAGACTCCGATGCCACCTTTACCACTAAAGCTGGAATGTGGCTCTACCTTTTTCCCTATCACTCCTGACAAAGAAGCTGTAGATCTCATTAACCTGGCTGTGAGCTTGAGATTTCTAAAAAGCAGGTAAAACTGACTCCCTAGGTGCCAGGGAAAGCTATTGTGCAACTGAGTTTTCGCTTTGTTGGTGCATATCTGCATAAGGAATCTGTGGATATCATGGGTGGGCATGTGCTATCTTGCATTTCTCGCATGGCTCTAGGTATTTGTAGTCTCCATTTTGTGGTTTCTTTAAAAAAAAAACAACAACAAAAAAAAACACCCCAAAAAACTTGCTTCCTTCCTTGCCACACATTATGAACAATAGCTCTGACTAATTTGAAAGGTTCTTGTTTCTTAGATGCTGGAAAGAAGATACTATAATGAGAAAAATAACTAAAATTAATTAATTTTACATTTAATTTTACTGCATGCAGTGAAGTCATAACCGTCTCCTGGGAATTTAATTTTCTCTTCTGGCGAGAACAACTCCCAGGAAAGTTTGTGTATAGATGCCTTTTAACGTACCACCCTTATTACTCTATAACTCTTCCAAAACCAAGGACAGTACCTATGACTGTTCAGCATCTTTTTCTGTATTATTTCAGTATTTCCTTCTTTAGGATTTGGAAACAAATTGCATTCCTATCATAATGCAATCTCCTGACAGCGTTGGCAACGGCAAACTTTAGAGAGGTACAAAAACTGTGTCTTCACATTGAGGATGGTGTAGAAGGTGATAAGAAGCTTAGAGGAGAAAATAGCTTGGGGGAAGGGAGGATTAACCTCTCTTACTGAGAGTGGATCAGATACCGAGACATTATATTTTGCCTGAATTGCATTCCTAGTTTGAATGCATTCAAATCTGGGGGGGATATTCTGGGGGAGGGTGTGTGGGAAGGAGCTGTAGTTCTGGTATTTTGCACTCCGGCTGCATTTCTGGAGGAGTCTCAGTAGCTGCTGCAGAGCTTTTTCTTATTGGGAAGAGTAATTTATTAAAAA
>NW_010553294.1:0-265 GCF_000687285.1 Phaethon lepturus | reverse complement strand
TCAGCCGTGGCTACCCCCCGCCTGCCTGTCGGTGCCGGGCAGGGCGAAAGGAACGCAATCCGCTTTTGGGGGGACTTTCAGCCTGATCATTTCGGTGCCGTTCCGGCCCAAACCTAAACCCAAACACCTCGGAATTCTCCGCGGAAGGGAGCGGCGCCTGAGGGGAGGGGAGGCTCGCTGGCCGTCCTGGAGCTGTGGGTCTTCAGCTGGGAAGGAAGGTGCCCGGTGGGCTCTCCCCGGGCGGCAGAGCCCGAGACCACAGGCT
>NW_010553293.1:381-636 GCF_000687285.1 Phaethon lepturus | reverse complement strand
GGCCTGGGGCCAGGACAACCCTCCGGGCCTTAACACAGGGACACAAACACGCAGCGATGCTTTCGCAGCCCTCAACCCATGCAGGTGTAGAGGGGGTTGATTAAACACCAGGGAAGAGCTGTGGGAGTTTACGGGAGAAGGTTCGGGGAGCAGAAGGATGCTGGCAGCGAAACGTGAAGCATCCGGAACGGTGCCCTGCGGACGCTGCCGACACGCAGGCGGGGGGCGCCCCCCTCCGCCCGTCGCCCCCCGCCA
>NW_010553293.1:0-283 GCF_000687285.1 Phaethon lepturus | reverse complement strand
TACCACCGCCATGTCCGCATGGGGGGCCTGAGGCCCCTGCGAGGCTGACGGAAACCGGTGAGGACCGAGCGCTCATTATCCGGGAGATGCTCCAGACCCTCTTTCCCAAAAGCCGAGAGCCCAAACGGCACATCCATCCCACCGGCACGGGACGCCCAAGCCTCTGGATGAGCCAAGTGAGGCAGGGTGGAGGGACCAAATCCCATCCTCAGCAAGAAATCTGTCCAGTCACGCATATAATAATCCTATTAATACCATGACTCAGTTCCTAAAACCTGCTGGT
>NW_010553292.1:0-2320 GCF_000687285.1 Phaethon lepturus | reverse complement strand
TATATATTATATAAATAAAAGCATGGATATGTATATATATGTATGAGTTTCTCTTAATAAGTTTTCTGCATTCCTTGGCATAATGCACATACGAGTAAATTTCTGTTTCCGGATAAATACTCCACCGGCAGTTGTAACGCAGAAGGTCATAGATTACTCCACAGTCTGAACAGCAGAAGGTTGGCCTGGAAGAGACTGTGTTTCTAGAGACATCTCCCTTTATCCACTCTTTTCCTCTATCAACAACAGAGCTCAACCTTTCCCCGTATCTCCATTCAACAACTTCTTTCACAGACCTCCATATCCTCCATTATCGCGACTGGACAAGGTGGCACACGACTCCAAACCCTTTTATCTTTTCTAAACTCACTTTTGCTGATCCTAACAGGTCCATGCAACAGTACGAGCATCTCCGTCGGTTTTAGCTGTGGCGGCTGTTCTTGGCCGCGAGGATGCCTCGCGGGAAGCAGCCGAATATTCAGAGTTTGTGAATGGCACCAGTCCCGTTTTGGAATATTTGAGACGTTCCCTGTAGCTCCAAACGAGCACGTAACTCGTGAAAGGGTTGGGAGGCAAAACAATTTTTTTCTTGTCCTTACTGATCGATGAGATAAGAGTTGTAACGTCGTCCTGAGAAATGTCAATGGGAAGAGTTTCCTTTATGTTTTAGTAACAGTGTGTTGTTTTTGGAAGTCACTGTCTATGGGAAGGGAGGCACCTGCAGTTAATTTTATCTGTTCCTGTGTAAATACAGACCTCCTAACGTTCCCAACTCGCAGTTCAGTGGGGTGGTGGCGTTATGGACTGTAATATCTTATTTTATAAATAACGCTTTAATTTTAGTGCTGATTGTAAAACCTTGAATGTATTTGGCACTTGCTCCTTCCCAAGTCGGTGCTAGGAACTGAAACCTTGTGTGTGGATAAGAGCATTTGAGTCGATGCGTTTTGGGAGGATTGTTGCTTGGACGTCCTTGGCGTCGGGGAAGAGGGAGGGATAAATGTTGTTAGAGCAGTTGAGCACTGTGAATAAGTGACAAAGTTTGCTTGAACGTCTTGTGATATTTCCTGAATTTTGCTTGATAACTACAGCCAGTGCCCGGCATTGCTGGCGGTCTTTTTGCAGCGGCATGTAAACCGCTTATTTTTTGTCATGTTCTTGTTTTGCTGTTTATTTTGTAGATTCAGGAAGCTCTGGGAAAGCTGCTGTTGTTAGTCAGCGAGGTAATCGGGAGTCCTTGCGCTCTTTACAGTCCAGCTGACCTCTATAACCATGTTCTTCCCAGGCACGTTACTGCCGTCGTAATGCCCCGGGAGCAGTTCGCCCTGTGCCCTGTCCAAGCACTGCCGCTGGTGGGGTTTGGGGTTTAGGTTTCTGCCTCTCTGGTCTTGGTGACATGAAGAAATAATTGAAGGACACAAGCCACAATGCAGAGGGGTTGGCAGCACACTGTTGTTTCTTGCAGCAGCCCTCCGTCAACCCACTCTGATACCGACTTTTAGATTATAGCTAGTGTCCACCGTTTTATTTAATTTTTAATAGCTCTTTTCAACCTTATGATACACTAATGCACTCAGATCAGGTATAATCTTGGTGTGTTCACATCAAAGAAATGCTCACAAAAAGTAGACGATGCCGAGTAAAAAAAAAAATTAAAATTGTTTTATGGATAAAAATTATATTCTAGAACTCTAAGAAGCCCTGCTGACCGACTTACTGAATTTGGTGTCGTCTTGACAGGATGAGAACGAGTTCATCTTGAGGAAAAGTGATGAAGTACAAAACGCTATCTATGTATAGCATGATCTAATGCATAATTTTGTAAGGAGGTAACATTCATGAGGATTTCAATAGCAGCGATGCCGCTCAGCACTCGCAGAAACTCAGGAAACAAGCACAAACTCCGTAGTGCTAAATTAAGATCACATGCTTGCGACACACGCTCAGAGGAGTTACTGCCGTGGGCGATTAGTCCTTGGGTTTCCTTTTTTTTCCCCTTGTCGGTTTTGTTTTTGTTTAGAACCGCAAGAACCCACTTCTACGGCGGTCGTTACCGCGACTATACAGTTAGGAAATTAAATTACGGTTCCCCCGCCAGCTGCACCTCAAGTATGATTGTGTGTGTGTGCGCGCACGCGTGCAAAACTATTCGTGGGTACACTTATATGACAGATACTGCAGCCACTTACAGTAAGAGGAAAAAAAACACTGGGCAATGCCGAGCGCTCCGATACTGTTTCTGTGGGACTCTGGCTTTGAATTATACGCGTGCGCGCGTCATATAACATTACACTAACCTAAGCTCTGGCATCGAGCGACG
>NW_010553291.1:379-634 GCF_000687285.1 Phaethon lepturus | reverse complement strand
GAGGCCGGGGCGGTGCCGCTGCCCACCCACGCGCTGATGCGCAGCCAGAGCCCCGGGCGAGCGTCTCCGCTCCAGAGCTGTGCGGGAGGCTGCTCTTTGATCTCGCCTGTGCTGACATCCAGCCAGCAGGACCCTTTTATGCCGAGCCCATTGCCCAAGCTGCGTGGGGAAGCGCTTTCAGCTGCTCCTGTGAACAGTGCTGAGCCTTGGTGCTCCCCTGTGGCAGCGCCGGCCCGGGCCGGCCCCCTGGCTGGC
>NW_010553291.1:0-246 GCF_000687285.1 Phaethon lepturus | reverse complement strand
GGGACTAAAGGACAGCGGTAGCCTGCGGAGCTCAAATCCCAGCACCCCTGCCTTTGGAGGGAAGGGGCAGAGGGCTTGTTCCCGGCCACCCTGTGTGGGCAGAGCTCTGGGTGCTGGAGGAGACGGCTGGACCTCACCACCGCGGGCTGTGGGAGAGCAAGAGAGCGCAGCGTGGGATGGTGCAGCTGGTCCTGCACCGCTCTGCTGGCTGCTGTGCCGGCTCCCGGCCAGGGTGGCACATGGGAC
>NW_010553290.1:0-1101 GCF_000687285.1 Phaethon lepturus | reverse complement strand
CGGCGGCACGGGCTGATTGCACGGGAGCTGCCGGCTGCTCCGCAGGCATCCCTCGTATCCACACCCAGCTATTCAAACCACGTCTGCCGAGCTACTGTAGTTCCTCCAGGCATCACAGAGAGCTACGTCCTCCTTCCCCAGGCCTCCACTTCTCCACCTGATGGAATTCACTTCTGAGGGACAAATAATTCAACAGCTTAAGAAGAAAAGGGGAGAAAGCCCACACTATTTCAGACAGTAACTTGCAGCTCTCCCAGTGGAGATGAACAGGAGACAAGCTGCAGCCGCGACAGCTGCTGGAGGACATCTGAGCCCTATCCTGGCTGGAGGAGACCCATCCTCACGGGGATGGACACCTGCCTACAGCCCCACAGCTCCCAGCAAGCTCTCAGAGCTGCACGGCTCTCCTCTCAAGCATGCCAACCAGGAAATACCATTTTATTTTTCACTCTAACATCCACACCTGCTGTTTCGCTTTCAGGTATAACCATTACAGGCCAAGTCATCCCTGGCTCTCAGTTGCCCTGCTCTGCCCATCACGCCTCGCCCCGAAAGTGCAGTTCCAGAGGCAGGCTCCAGACAAAACCCCTTCTCCTTCTCATTTCTTTCATTCTCAGTAAGAAAGAAGCTCCTCTGAGATCTTCCCTCGTTGTAAGATCTTCACATCTAGGCTTCTGCGTTCATCCCCCCGGCCTCAAAGTTTCCTACGAGAAGACTTATCATGCTGACCTGAGGAGAAAGGCAGGACCACCACTTAGCAGCCCTGTTAACTGGGAGTCAACACCTGCAGGAGTGGAGAAGCTGGGGTATTCTAGCCCATGGACATCAGCTCCTCCCTCCCGGAGAGCAGGGAGAAGCATTGGGGGACTTATAAAACAACAGAGAGAGAGAATAAGGCAAAAATAGGGATTTAGAACTGAGCCCAGCAAGCCATTCTCATGCCAGAGACTGAAGTCCTCCCCCCATCCCACCAAACCCACCGCACCGGCGGGCACAGAGGCCCCAGAACAACACGATGAGTGTCTGCTCGGAGGACAACGACTGCACTGTTCCCTCATTACATATTTATGAAAGGAGCACGAAGAATGGCTTTTCTATAGA
>NW_010553289.1:355-612 GCF_000687285.1 Phaethon lepturus | reverse complement strand
CAGAGGATCGTATCTGTTTTTAATTTAGATAGTTAAAAATCGCAGCCCCGCTGGAACCTGGAAGAGGAGCGTGTGTGCGTCTCTGCGTGTGTGGTTATATAGGCGCGCATCGCGTTTGTCTGTATGGAAATAGGGTGACATTTATTGTGTGTGTGCACGCGTGTTGTTTTTGCTCACGTTGAAATGGCGCGGCGCGTTGTTTGTGGCCCGCGAGTTGCCTGTGTCTGCGTTACATCCGCGCAGAGCCGGCCAAGCCC
>NW_010553289.1:0-206 GCF_000687285.1 Phaethon lepturus | reverse complement strand
AGCTCGGCCCCGGCCACCGATTTGGAACCGCCGGCCCCTGCGCTTAAGCGGCTCCGGTCCTGCATGGAGCGATCGCGGCGCGGAGCAGACCAGGGTTACACCTCCAAAAGCCTTTCGAGGTCACGGCCACGGAGAGCCAGCAAGCAACTGGTTTCTACCGGCACATCTCTCTGTAGCAGAAACACTGGAGAGCTCAGCTGTATTTT
>NW_010553288.1:0-1671 GCF_000687285.1 Phaethon lepturus | reverse complement strand
CAACCTTAATGATTCTGTGATTCTGTAAAGTCAAGTAAATGTATGCAAGTAATTTATATCCTTCTTATTTGAACAATATGTCCTGCAAAGACCTTCCTTCCCCCCCTTAAAAATACAATTCATGATACAGGAGAATTTACGTCATTTTTTATTATCACTGCACTACTGAGGTTCAGTAATAAACACTGATGTGTTAAGATTAAGCAAGAGCACAGCCTGAAAGTTCAGCTTTGTATCATGCTTTGAAGTTTAACAACATCTGGCTTTGATGGACTGCCAGAGATGCCCTGCCCCCAGTTGTGAAAACAGTCATTTACAGACAGCTAGCAGAAGAAGAGGATAATAAAGCACATTACATCTGCCTTCTTGCCACCAGTCACAAAAAAAGTTGGTTGATAGATGTATTCAAGTAGTTAACGGAGCACTGCTTGTAATCAGAAGAGACATAAGAGGGTTTTTTAATGCTAGAAGTTAGCCACGCTACTGCTAGTGAAGGGGAATTCAGAACATGCCCTCATACATCAAATCTTTGCTATGTTGTTTATGAGCAGCAATTTGAGATCAGGATTGGATTTGCAGAGGTATGTGAATTGTAAACAGTTTGTAGAAATGGCAACCAAGATTCCAGGATGCTTACTGTAGGTCTGGAGCAGTTTGTGAGGCATTATTGTTCTTTAAACCTAATTACCAGGTACAGTTAAATCCTAGGCCAGATTTTTGTCTTGCATCATGCAAGGAAGGCTGAATTTGATCTTTTGAAGGCATGTCAGTCAGTTGCTGCGAGTATCATATGCATGGTCAGCATCAGATATGCTCACTTATGCTATTTGAACATTGCTAAAGGAACGTCTCTAATCTTTTATGTTCAACCCTGCGATGAATTCAAAGAACTATGGTGAGGTCCTTGGCTAGAGCTCTGTGCAGAGGACACTTCTCATTAATAAAGCTTCAGCAAGAATGAAAGATAAGAGCTCTCTTAAAATGCTTTAGAACAAATTGAAATGGTTTTATGCACTACTACGGTATCAAAACTTGTAAACTCAGGAAGTATATGAATTGGAGAAGCAACAAGACCCATCTCTACAACATGATCACTTCAATCACAGCTAGTGCAGGAGTTCAGACTTGCAGTTCATTGAAAGACCACTAACGAAAGCAGGGCTGTTGCCAAAGGGTTTAAGTTGCAAGTGAGAGGTTTCATCTATCAGAAAAGGCTGAAAACTTCCATGTTAACATATTACCAGACAAAGTGTTCCAGGAGCAAAAATTCAGATCTAGGTCAATGTTTTCAGTGTTCAGTACCCCAAGTGTTGGCTCAACACTCACTTGCAGCCATTTCTAAAGCTATGAGCTGCCTAAGAAATTCAAATCAGCATTCAGAAGTTGGGTTGCACCGAGTACAGCTTTGACCAGAGGTGCTATCAGCACTTCCCCTCTCAGTAAAAATCTACACAAGGGTGCTATAACAAGACTATTCCGTCAATAAATGGGCATTTGTTAAGTTTAAAATAGCGCCAGCTGAAATAGCGGACTAGCATCACATAAACGTTTTTGCACTTTAAATCCTGATGTCAGGCATTTGGCCGTTAATATGGCCAACATTTTTGCAAGCCGCTTCTATAACGCTGGGCAAGTACCAGACTTCGCAAAGAAATGGAAAACGAGTTTGAC
>NW_010553287.1:1376-3419 GCF_000687285.1 Phaethon lepturus | reverse complement strand
CCTTCTCCCCGCTGCAGCCCAACGCCACGCACTTCGGGGCCGAGGCCGGCGCCTACCCGCTGGGCACCCACCTGGGACTCAACCCCCTGCGCCTCGCCTACTCGGCGCACAGCCGGGGACTGGCCTTCATGACCCCCTACTCCACGGCCGGGCTGATGCCCACCCTCGGGTTCCGGCCGCCCGTGGACTACGCCTTCAGCGACGTCATGCGGGACCGCTCCGCCGTGCACAAGGAGCAGGTCTACTCCAGCGGGCTTTACGGGCCCATGGTCAACAACACTCCCGAGAAGCAATAGCGGGGGCGGCTTCCTAAAGCGCTCATCCGTGTAGAAGTAGCTAGGTAGGCACGGGTGGACGGACAGAGTGGCATTCTCCCCCGCTTCCCCTGAACAGGCGACGATTGCGTGCGCAGCCCGGCACGGACAGACGTAGGTGTCTTAAAACGGTGATAAAGGTGCACTTTCATTGTCCAGACATGAGTCACTCCTTGTTGCTTATGGCCATAAGCATGGATATCCCTGGTGCGTCGTGGGGTGTGTACACACACACACTCTCTCTCTTTCCACACACATACATATATATATATGTATACTAGCAAGTGTATAATGTTATAAAATGGAAATCTAAGTTATTAATGTAACGCGTAGGTGAACTTGGTATTAACGTTAAGCTAAAGGTTAGACAGCTCATTGTAATACTTACCAGGCATATAGATTAAACATATTGTCAAATTGAAAGCCTTTTCCTTCCCGCCCCCGGAAATGTTACGATCTGTATATAACATTGGAAAGTAGATATATTTGTAACTGTCCGTAGGACCCCGGCGCCAATGGTGTGTGACGGTTGAATAAGCCTCCTTCATTTGTGATCTGCAAGAAAACTGCTTTCTTGTTCCGATGTAGCAAACTTCTTGCTGTTTCTAACAGGTAATTCTGTGTTTCCATTTCATAGAAATAAATGTTATTTTCTATTAAAAGAAAAAAATCGGTCTTATAAATGGCAAGTGGTATTTTATGAGGCGGTGGAACGTGTGTTTTGGGAAATTCATTTGTAATTCATTTGACAAGTACAGTCAATATTTAAAGCAGTTTACGCAATTAGTACAAACATATTTACTAAATTTTTATCATGGTCAAATCGGATATTCTTTGGAAAATTTATAAATAAAAACGAAGCATACAAACCAGAGTAATCTCCTTAACCGAAATTGTCAAATACGTTTATTTCTGCTTCTGGTCTTTTTATTATTTACGCTAGGGAAAAAAAAAATCCGAGATGTAAATTTAAGCAGGATTGTTGTTTTCCTTCGATATCTCGCCTATTTTTGTCATGTTTAGGAAACCCGGCATTGTTGCAGAGAAGCAAAGCACGGTTAAAGCAAACGCCCGCCTTGCCGAGAACCTTGCGGGTTCTGTAGCAACAGAGAGGTACTTTCCCCTCGTATCTGAAATTCGAATGTGCGTTTTAATTGTTTCTATGTCAAGATAAGCAAAGGGATATATAATAATGACGGGTTTTCAGAACGTAAGAACATGCTTGCGACAGGTATGAAGGAGTTAAGACACCACAAGCTCGGGGCAGGGGTGCGCGCAGGGCAGACTTGGCGAGTTTGCTTTTGGAGCTGTGTGTCCTTTCCAAATCTCCCCCCTCATTTCAAGAGTAAAGGCTACACGCATGGGTTGGTTTTTGTTGTTGTTATTGTTTTTTGGGGTTTGTTTTTTTTTTTTTTTTTTTTTTGCAATGGTGTCCAACTGCTCTTCAAGACCAAAAAGTACGCGTTCCGCCCTCTATTTACTTATTTGTTGCGATGAGGCGGGCGTGCCCCCGTGCATCCCTCCCAAGACCGAAGAGCTACTTTCTTACCAGTCCTGGGCGTGTTTGGCCCCGGAAAACTATCACTCACAAAGAACATGTTCAGTGCGTGGTTGAATTAAGACTGTAAACGCTCCTAAAGTTGGTTGGTATGGAAACCTAATCCCACCGAGCCGCTCCGTGGCACAGCTGGACTGTTTACTTTCTCACTTCAAATAAACCCGTGTAAAC
>NW_010553287.1:0-1345 GCF_000687285.1 Phaethon lepturus | reverse complement strand
GTTCAAATAACCCTGTGTAAACAGTGGCTGGGAGCGGGCAGCGCGGCTTCTACCAACCAGTTAATATACTGGTGGGTCTGGGAGGAGACGCGTCCTGCCGCAGCCATTAAAGGAAGCCACAGCGTAAAATCAAAAGATGGTAGCAAGTAAAATGCAATTCTTCCTTCCCTCGCCCGATTGATCAAGTTGGATACAATTTTAAGGTTTTCTTTAAAAAAGAAAAAAAAGTAAGTAAATATTGCAGATTGCACCTAGGTAAACACTTTTGACCCTTATCCATCCTGGGAGCAGCCAAATCAATATCGCAAGGGAAACTTTTAAAAGTCTCGTGTTCCAAGAGTGGGTGAAACTTAATATTACTACAATAAAACGGTTTAATAAAGAAGGGCTTTAATAGTGAGCTAAATTGATTGAGTTTCCTAATTCCACTTTAATTGGAAAGGAGTTGTCTGTTTGGTTATAAAGTGCCAGGGTTATGCTAGACTGGGAAAAAAAAGATGGACTTTGAGCATCTGAATAAACTTTTTTCCTTTTTTTTTTTTTTTTTTTTGGTTGGCAGCTGACTTTGTGCAGGATGAGTTTCCATATCTGGGATTATGAATGGGCTACAAAGAGCTACTACTTAAAGAAATCGGGTCGCCACATTTCTTCCATTCTAGCCCTGTTGAGAAGGGCTTAAGAACTGTTGATTTAACTCAGCTCCCCTTTTAATTACGAAAGCCATTCTTGTGTAGTTAGCCGAGCAGGACGATTTATCAGGATTGTTACCGTGTCTTGGAGGTTGGCTTGAGCTTGGTTTTACGCAATCGACAATGGGGATCACGACGATTAACTTTCATATGGGTAGTTTAGGCTGTTAAATTGGGAGGAGTAGGAGGAGGGGGTAAGAGAATCTGACACATTGTCCCTATTGAGGTGACTCCCGTAGATTAAAAAAAAATAAATAAAATAAAATCCCCTGGGTTCGAAGCTGCCTCGGAGAGATTCTTACACAGAAGCTTCCGACAGAACATAAAATATTCAGGTCTCTTTTAGAGTAAAATAAAATGCTGTCACTTGAATAAAAATCCGCGGAACCGAGTATAAATTATGGGTAAAGCAGAGAGGCTGCCGGCGAGCGCCAGCAAACTTCCCTGTTAATTAAATCTTAATCCACGGGTCGCAGGAAGCGGCGGGGCTGTCACGGCGGCCGCTGTACATACAGAGGGACACGTTCCGGAGTTATATTAACTGCGCTAGTGTTTAATATGAATCAGCTCTAATCCACAGCATAATAAAGATCAAATTAGACTAACCATTTAGTAGCGAAATGACTTCCTTCACCTAAAATGAACCTCTCCGCGCC
>NW_010553286.1:0-3621 GCF_000687285.1 Phaethon lepturus | reverse complement strand
CAGGCAGCGGTGGTGCTACCGACTGCCAAGAGCACCCCACAAACAAGTGCTACATTGCTGTCTTCCAAAAACCAAGCGAGTACCCCAGCATCAGTGTCCAAGAGCAGTGCTCAGACGGGGACCTCGCTGCTGCTGGCCCCCAAGAGCGGCACTCAGGCAGGCACCTCGCTGCTGCTGGCCTCCAAGGGCACTGCTAAAGTGGGCTCCTCACTCCTGGCCTCCAAGAGCAGTGCTGAGGTGGCTGCCTCACTGCTGGCCGCTCGGAGTGGTGCTCAGCAGGGTTCCTCACTGCTGACTTCCAAGAGCAGTGCTCAGGTGGCTGCTTCGCTGCTGGCTGCTCGGAGCGGCGCTCAGCAAGGTCCCTCGTCACTGGCCTCCCGGGGTGGAGCTCAGGCAGGTGCTTCTCTGCTGGCCTCCAAGGGTGGCACGCAGGCAGGTTCACCACAGCTTGCCTCTAAGAGTGGCTCACAGGCAGGTGAAAGCCCTGCTAAGGCTTTGTGCAAACCGTTAACCAGTGAAGATGCAAAGGAAAGACAACCTTTTTTCAACAGACTATACAAAGCTGTAGCCTGGAAACTGGTTGCCGTCGGAGGCTTCAGTCCTAATGTAAATCATGCAGAACTTCTAAACTCATCTGTTCAGTCCGTAAAAGCTACATTAGATGTTGCTTTTGTTCCCCTGAAGGAACTTGCAGACTTGCCTCAAAATAAGAGCTCTCTAGAAAATATAGTTTGTGAACTGAGGTGCAAGTCTGTCTACTTGGGTACTGGCTGTGGTAAAAGTATGGAAAATGCCAAAGCGGTTGCTTCAAGAGAAGCTTTGAAATTATTCCTCAAGAAGAGAGTTATTGTGAAGATATGTAAAAGAAAATACAAAGGTAGTGAAATTGAAGATTTGGTACTTCTGGATGAAGAATCAAAACCTTCGAATTTACCTCCAGCTTTAAGAAATCCCCGTGAGCTCTTGTAGGGAAGAATCACTGTTTGTACCGTGTATAGTATTTCAACGCAAGGACTGAAGGCTAATTTTGTACTTTAAAAACATAGGCTTCCAGATATTTTGTATTTCTTTCTCAGTTTTGCAAGACAATGATAGTCCTTCCACTTGGTAGCAATTGTATAAAACTTGTTAGAGATGACAAGTGCGCATTTAAAGGTATGCCTTAAGATATAGCACACTAGTGTGCTGTTTTATTTGCAAAATAGTCTACCTAATTCTTCTATTTTTAATTAAATGATTAAGGTACAATTTGCTGTTTAAAACCTGACGATTTTGTAATTCTTAAGATTTGATGGCAGTGTACTCAATTGTCTACCATGTCTTTTTTAGCCACATAGAAGTATGTATATAGGGACCATAATACTTGAACGATTGAAAGTTGTTTAAAAGTTTCAATCAAAAAGTTGAATCATCTGTTTCAGGCGTGTTGCTCATAATGTTCACTGTTGCTCATACTAGGAGAGAAAATGGTTGGTTGACTATTTTTATGGGTTGTTTCTGTAACACTCGCAATATAAATCACACCCTGATCCCATTTAACGTTATGCTAGCAGATTAGATCCCATTTCACATTATACTGGCAAATTATCAATTGGCAGTCAAGCCACAGCTGCTTCAGCCACCAAAACTCTGTAAGCAGTTTTAACTTGTATTGTGAAACATCATTTACTGTTTTTTCAAATAAACATGGATTTCTATACTAAGCATATTTTGACTGCTACTAAAACTATAAAACCTCTGGCATATGCTTTTATAGTACCTTGGTTTTGGCTGTTAAATATTCCAGCCATTTCAATAACTTTGCAACACCTTATGAAAAGCTTTACTTTAAGTGGCTTAAAGGTGTAATCCCACAAGGATGAGTTGTTTTCTTTGGATGCATAGCTAAAATACTGTAAAGCTGATAGAGTGGACCTATGGAATATCTGTTTCTACTTTGGTAACACCAAGATAAGCAAAATGAAGATGCTGCTCTCTTCTAGGGACAGTGAGTGTATTGTAAAGCATTCACACTAATTGAGCCCTTCCTTTGCTATGTTTTTATGCCATGTAGACAGTGCTTTGAAGCAAAGAAAGTAGGAGATTACCTTTTATTTTCAATGTTACTGAAATACCTGCACAAACTGCATGTTTTGATATATTGGATAATGACATGTACTTGTAAAAACATAACGTCTTCAGTGCTATTTTGAATGAATCTTGTCAGATTACAGTAGTTAGCGTATTTTAATGGAGACCTTACGCTCGACTGACAGATCCATTGATTGAGTGCTACAGCAGTGAATAGGAATTCCTGGGATTTCGATGGTATATATGTCCACTTAGAGACTTCAAGTTCTTTCGTGATTTTGGGACTAAACCACAATGGCGTTGTTATGCGGTACCCCACGTGATTTTTGTACAGCAGTGGCTGGCTGATCTGTAGCAGCTGAAGCCTGCAAGGGCACTCATGCTTCCTGACGGCTGGTTGAGAACTTCTTCCATCTGACCCCTGTGCTTCTGTGTCCTTGGTCGCCCTTCGCTCTGGCTAGGTTTCTCAGGAGTTCCCCCTCGGTGGTTCTGGAGCACCACCCGACGTTCGGCACGCAATGCGCTAAATTGCGTCTTCCACAGCGTAAGAATTGGTGCGTGCTTCTAGCGCCAGGCGAGTTTCGTGCTGTGTTTACAAGTTGTGGTATTCATGCCAGGAAGCGAGAGATCTGTTTTCAAATCCTCACCCTGTTTGGGCGGAGACACAGAATAACTGTTTTTGCAGGGCAGGAATTATCCTGTGCCCTCTGAAGTATGGCTTTTCTAGCTGTTAGTTTGGGCACCTCCAGATCTCTGGCTGAGAATTGCAGCATGTGGTGCAACGTGAAAACCTGTGTTTCTTGACTATAAAGCGAAGCTCACAGTATTTACTGACCTCAAGGGGGTGTTAGGGTAACTCTGTTAAAAGGCTGAGGTGCTAGATGCCTTTTTTTAAAAGTCCTGACTTAAGCTTACTTTTTAAAAAATTTTTGAATGTTACTCCTCTTTGATGTTTGGTTGTGATTCATTAAAGGATGAGTCTGTAGCTACTCTTAATAGAAACTGAAAGTTGAAGTGTGATTTTTATTTCACATTCTGCAATGGAAAGCAGCTCAACGAGCAGATCCCAACATACCAGTAGATAAGCGTTAAGTATTTGAATGAGAATTTATTAACATTTCATTAACCCTAAAGGAAGAAAAAAAGAATTTCAAAGAACTGGCTGCGGCAAGAAGTGTTTGTGCAGTCCTGTCTGTAAAACCCCTGAGTCTTCCTCCCCGGGGCGGTCCTGGTCTCTAGCAGTTGGGATGCAGGGCTTTAGCTGTCGGACCCTGCTGACGAGGGCGGGCTGGGACAGACGCACGAACACTGTAGGTGCCCAGAGTTGTCAAGGAGGGGAGAAATGAAACCAAGCAACCGGAAAGAAAAACCGACCCCAGATTTTCTGTGGGAGTATAGGAACGTCCAGTCATTAAAAATGGCTCCTGCTTGCTCGGAGGACTGCTGGAAGAGCTGCCCCGGCGGCTCGGGATACGAGGTGCGCACCGCCATTCCGGGGGGCTACCGGCAGAAACGCGCCTTCCTGGGTCTCCAGGGGTGGGAAGTGACGCG
>NW_010553285.1:0-12530 GCF_000687285.1 Phaethon lepturus | reverse complement strand
CCAGCCTGTCCAGATCCCTCTGCAAGCCTTAGGGCATGCAAATCCTGCATCACTTAACATGGGGTTTTTTTGTCCAGTGGAATTAAGGTGACGGTGAGGCAGCAGGTTGCCAGCTGCAGCATCCGTCTTGCGAAGTGGGCACAAGGTGCTCCAGCAGCCAGTGCCCTATGCACGTGTGCAGCCTGTGCCTGGGAGCAGCAACCAGCACAAACTATATTGCCAGTAAAGACACAATGTGGAACCAGATTGGAAACAACCTTCAGCTGTTCTCTCAATCGCCTTGCCAAAGAGCTGCACCAAACCGAGTTTATTTGAATTATCTTACAGTGCTACTGTAAAAAGCCAACTTGTTTCAAATGATTAATAAAACAAAATACAAGTTACTGAGTAGCTTGGCCTATAATGAATGATTACTAGTAAAATTGGCCCTACAAATGTCTCCCAACTTGCGCTGGTAAAGCAAGAGCTGACACTTGCGGTTGACTGATCTAGTTGAAGATGTTCCTGCTTATTGCAGGGGGATTGGACTAGATGACCTTTAAAAGTCCCTTCCAACCAAACTATTCTATGACTGCTAAGGCTGTTGGTGTCCTCACCTGCCTTCAGCCCCAAGCCGTTGGCTGCCATCTGCCATGTCCTGCCTTACCCTGGAGCCAGGAGTGCACTGGGACATGGCCCTCTGCTATTTGTCTCTGTCACACCCAAAAAGGAGCAGTGCTACTAGATGTTTGACTAGAGTTCCTAGCTGGTACAAAAACAAATAAATCCATTTGAATGAAGTACATATACTATGTTTGACTAGAGTTCCTAGCTGGTACAAAACAAATAAATCAATTTGAATGAAGTACATATACCCTGTTTTTTTGTGATAACAAATAAGTTAGCACGTGTTAGCTTCTGGATCTAGTAGGCGGGAATGCACTTGCCACTATAACATAGTTTACAACTGGTTGGTTAAAGGTAGAAAATTGGCCTGCCTGGAGTTTTTTAGTGATATAACCATTAACCCTGCATCCTCTAGCCAAACTAACATACTTAGAGCCATATTTGGCTACCTCTGTGTCCTGCCACATTATGCAGAGTTGATATATTCATTGTATCCCTTTTGCATCTTCAGAAAGATCCTCTAGAACCCCGTTTCTTGACCACACAATATAGCATTCCACCATAGCGAGACAGTTATGGTTAGTTTTTTAAGAACAGATGTCTGAATATTGTCTGTAGCACTTAGACATGTTTTGTGCCCAAATTGAAAGAGTGCTGCTCAAAAGACAGAATGAAAAACAGGGGTCCTGCCCCAAGAAGCTTGCAGTACAAATACATGATTCAGAGTGGTTGCTTCTCCTACTGCCTGACTCACTTCAGCGCAGTCAGGCTCTTTCAGGGCTGAATTCACTGCAGACCAGATACTGAGTAATAGAAGTTTTCCATGTCAATCCTGTTGTGATTTACTAGGTCACCTTTTAGGGCATCTGAAGAGGAAGAGTGCTGAACTTTCTCAGAACACTTCAATAAAATGAGAAGCTGTCTGCTATATCAAAGAGAAAAAGATGTACCTTGTCAGTTCTTGAACATTGAACTTCCAGGGTGTATCTGGTTCTCGGAATATAACTTCGTATCTATTTTCACGTGCCTGAAGAAGTACACAAAAGTTTTAGATGTACGGCTGCTGACCTCAGGAGTAGCCAATCTGCCAGACCCCCTGAGAGTTTTACCTGGTTAAGAGATGTATCATATGTACCAGGAGCCAGGAAAAGGATGATAACCATGACTCCCATCAAGGTGCTGGTCTGAGTCCCAGCTACTTCATTTCCTTCTACATCAAAGGATTTGGGTCTCTCAGCAAAACTTGCCTCAGCATTGTCCCCCTCGGCAATGGCATCCTGGCACTTGAACTCTTTGGAAGTCACAAATGGCTCAAGAGCCACAAGTTGGCCATGCCAATCTAGCACTTCTGGGAGTGTGAGGTCAACATCTATCAGTCGTGCTACTTCCAGCTCCTCAGTTTACAAGCCTTAATTTTTTTCAAGGTAAAGCAACATATTTGTGTGTTATTAATACAATTATTGATTGCTTTGGGGTTTTGATTTGGGGGAAAGGAAGCAGGGAAATGTGCTGGCTTTTTTACATCTTGTCCACCTCTGGCCATGCTCTCTCACTTGCTTTCACCATACCCACAGGCATTCACAACTTCTGCTACTGGAGTGGCAAGTCCTGGCTTTCCAGCACCACTGTTAATTCATGCCTCTTTTATGCTGCCATATAAGCAATACTTTGACTGAAATTTCTTAACCGACAAGCCTATAACCCTAGAACAGAAGCATGAGTATAGTGTCAGCAGACAGGCCACATCATGAAACTGTACCAAAAATACTGCCATCTTTGCCAGAACTCCTGACAAGAGGTACCAATGAGTCTTCGAGAACTCTTTATGGTGTATTTTTCACAAGTCATAAACTAAAATTATAAGTCATATCTTGAGATATTTGTCAACAAATAGTTTGGGAACTGTTCAGTTCATGTCACTCCTGGGGAAGGGAATGACATCTTGATCATCAAGAAGTTAGAGGGCAAGTTCAAAGACACTTAATCTTTTCAAGTAATTTTGCCTTCACTGAGGTATATAGCTGACTAGATAAAGCAACTACACTGGCACCTTGTCCCCTGCTTTGTCACAATATCAATCCTTAACTATAATTGGAGAACTAAGGGAAAATTGATGTAATTCTTTTTAGCCATGTTAAGACCATTTCAGTCATATCACCTCTTAAATGTCATAGCTAAGCATATTTTCCCTACCATCATCACATATGGCTTCATTTCCCAAGCATGGATGTTGGTGTTATCAATAATAACCGGGCTTTTCCCATTCTTCATTGCCTTGCGTGCTGTAATGTAACACATTAAGTAAAGCTAACATGTATTAAATAACAGATTGAGCAAAGTCTTACTAGCCCCAAAGCGTCCTTCTTTGCCCATGGCTAGCACACTTGCTTCCCTTCCAGAGTTGGGTTTCTAGCTGCCACCCAAATGTGAGCAGAGGTCAGTGCCCAGCCGGTGCTCTCCTGGAGGAGGTGATGCAGCTGCTGGCTATACTCAGTAGGAAATTCTGAACCTCCCATAGAGCATGCTCAGTGGTATCACAGCAGCAGGTATGTACAACAGCTGAAAATGACTGTTATTTGCAGTCTATTTA
Source organism: Phaethon lepturus (assembly GCF_000687285.1). NCBI lineage: Eukaryota > Metazoa > Chordata > Aves > Phaethontiformes > Phaethontidae > Phaethon > Phaethon lepturus. The sequence continues at coordinate 9,334 of NW_010553285.1, read as the reverse complement.
ACAGATAAGACATCTGTTATCGTGATCTCAAAGTGTTTTCCATTGCTAGAAATGAGTTCAGAGCACAACCACAAAAGCATGTTACATTTTTCTCTCTGAAGTAGAGACCTGGGTTGTTTCATATTCAAACTCATAACTAGGTTTGCAAGTTTTCCTCCTGGCTGTCGCCAGCTCCCCCCGTAACACCCCCTTCCCAGTCAGGATAGACATCGAAGAAGTGACAGTCTGAAGGATGCGGTGCCTAGAGCTGTCGCAAGCAGCTGCTGGGCTGGTGTTTGCGTGCCACCTGCTGTTACCAAGCTTCAGCAGTGCTACCTAGTAGTCACCAGTTTACTTTCTAAAATAAAATCTATCAATCACCAAAGTTTTTTCATTTATAAATTTTTCTCTTCTATGTCAGAAGAAATAAAATCCAAAGTGGTAAATGTATTCTTTTAACCAGTACCCCATGAAATTCCATGTATGACACCACTGAGATATTTTATTTTGGGGGCTAAGTTTAAAGACAGACTGCAAAGAGAAACTATTCTGCAAAACCCCTGGATCGATTTCAGTCACCTCTCTTTTGGTTCCATTTGTGTGCATCCTCTAGGAAGTCAGGCTCAAACACGTATACGCCATTTTCGATAAAGAAGTCATCAGTACTAAGAACTACAGCACTGGGATAGTCACGTTTCAGTTTTCTGGGAAAAAAAAAGAAGATGAAAGATTAGTATATGCTAACGCATGCCTTTAATAGAAAACATTAAATCAAGAGCCATATAAAGGCTCTGCAAATACGCACAGTGCTTCATTTTGAAAAATCCCAGCTTAAAGGATCTGAAAGTAATGTAATCAGTGCATGGACACATAGGAGGAAAGGAATGGAGCTTAAAAGCATGGCCTCGATTTCTTTAATTCGGCAGAGAAATCTACAATGGACTGCCAGCGAGAGACTTTAATCATATTAATAGATTCAGGGTTTTTTTCTGGGTTATCTGAGAAAGTATGACTGTAAATACAAAAAAACCCCAAACCTGCTAGTCCCAGGGAAGTTAGTCTCAAAAGACAATTTGATCATGGCAGTTTTGCCACAGAGAGATTTTTTAAGATAACTAAGAGGAATGATTTGTCATATAGTAAAGATGGTCTGTGTTATCATCAGTTTGCCTGTGCCTTTCTTTTTTGGCTACAAAGCACATAGCAGTTTTTTAAAAATTTGTAAATATCTGAGTGATTAGTCAATATTTCCTATTATTTGTCACACTTCTACATTTCTCTTCTCTTTTCACTTGTCCCTGTTGTACTTAACCCTCCTCTTGTAGAGTTGACTCATTTTTATTTATTATCAGCTTTTAAATATGTTTTATATACAAATCTGAATTGACTAGATTGGCAGCCCCATATGCAACAGATCCCTAAAACTGGACCCCTGTGGTCAGTGGCAATCCCCCTTCTCTTCACGCTGATATGTGTCCCATAGTGATGCTCATTCAGACCCAGGAGGCCCATGGAGGGTGGACACGTCTCCTGCCATAAGCTGACCAGCCTCTCAGGCAGTGAGTGGCTCTAGGAGGTGAAAGTGCTGGCTTAAGTGGTCGCTTAAATATGATGCATTCCTCTGCCAGTCCTTAGAAAGCATTAGGAAAAAAAAATCTTAATGCAGAATTGTGTTCCCTTTTGTGTGTAATCCAGACATTTGTATCCGTGGAATCATAGAATCTTTGGGTTGGAAGGGACCTTTAAAGGTCATCTAGTCCAACTCCCCTGGAATGAGCAGGGACATCTTCAACTAGAGCAGGTTGCTCAGAGCCCCGTCCAACCTGACCTGGAATGGTTCCAGGGATGGGGCATCTACCACCTCTCTGGCCAACCTGTGGTTCATTGCCCTCATTGTCAAAAATCTCTCCCTTCTATCTAGTCGAAATCTACCCTCTTTTAGTTTAAAGCCGTCACCCCTTGTCCTATGGCAACAGGCCCTGCTAAAAAGTTGGTCCCCATCTTTCTTATAAGCCCCCTTGAAGTACTAGAAGGCTGCAGGAAGTTCTCCCTGGAGACTCCTCCAGGCTGAACAACCCCAACTCGCTCAGCCTGTCCTCACAGGAGAGGTGTTGCATCCCTCGGATCATTTCCGTGGCCTCCTCTGGACCCGCTCCAACACGTCCATGTCTTTCCTGTGCTGAGGGCTCCAGAGCTGGATACAGGACTCCAGGTGGGGTCTCACCACAGCGGAGTAGAGGGGCAGAATAACTTCCCTCAACTGCTGGCCAATGCTGCTTTGGATGCAGCCCAGAATACAGTTGGCCTTCTGGGCTACAAGCACAGATTGCCAGCTCCTGTCCAGCTTTTCCTCCACCGGTACCCCCAAGTCCTTCTCGGCAGAGCTGCTCTCAGTCCATTCATCCCCCAGCCTGTATGGATACCGGGGGTTGCCCCAATCCAGGTGCAGAACCCTGCACTTGGCCTTGTTGAGCCTCACGAGGTTCACACAGGCCCATTCCTCGAGATTGTCCAGGTCCCTCTGGTTGCCATCCCATCTCTCAGGCGTGTCAACCGCACCACTCAGCTTGGTGTTGTCTGCAAACTTGCTGAGGGTGCACTCGATCCCACTGTCATTGATGAAGATATTAAACAGTACTGGTCCCAGTACAGACCCCTGAGGGACGCCACTCATCACCGATCTCCATCTGGACATTGAGCCATTGACCACTACCCTCTGGATGCGACCATCCAACCAATTCCCCATCTACCTGACAGTCCACACATCAAATCCATCTCTCTCCAATTTAGAGAGAAGGATGTTGTGGGGGACCATGTCAAAGGCCTTCAGAAGTCCATAGACTGAATTGTCTATTTGTTTCAATCAAGAGGGTGTTGGTGGGGAGGGAGTCTCTGCACAAAGTCAGGGAGAGCCCATGGCATCATCTCACTGCTGTCTGTTTCCCCAAGGCCCAGAATGTCACTGCAAAAGAAAGGCCAATCCAGAAACCTCGTGGCTCTTCAGACGTGAGTGCTGCTGCCCTGCTATGTCACACCACATGTGGTCTCCAGTCCCTGGGAGTCTTTTCAGGTTCCCTGATGGAGCGCTTCTCTCCCATCCCCATAAGCTGCAAAACAACTATTTCTCAATGGCTTATCTAATTGAGCAGGAGCAAGGGAAAAGGTGCCTCTAGGTTGTCGGCAAAAAACAGACACACAGAAAAGGCTTAATTCTCTCCTCTCACACTCTGCCCTAGCCATGTACTTACCAATTTTATTACTATATTTACTTTTTATTACTTTATTACTTTTTTAACTATTTTATTATTGTTACTGTTACTTACTTAACCAATCTGCATCCTAGCAGCAGTTCTTCACTAGGATTGCATGTTGCATTTAGCTGAATAAAGGTCAGCTTCTGACTTTGTTCCACCTCCACTCTAACTTCCATGATCTGATGATTAATTAACATTCATTTGTGGTAGCAACCAGCACAGAGAGCAGAGTCTCCCTGCTGACGGGCTGGCCAGGGCTGTCTTCACAGTGCTGGGCTGCAGCCACTAAATGATGCATCATTTAGCACCTACATGTTGTTATCTCCAAAGAGATGTTTTATTTGCATCATTACCGCTGGGTAAACAGATCTAACAAAAGTCATGTTGCAAACTGTTAGCAGACAGTCAAATTAGTTTTGCCTTAGTTTTGGGCAAAGAATTCTTACCATGAAAAGCATGGGAGCACCTAATGCTTATCTGGGTACTCTTGTGCTGATAAACTGATATATCCAGCTCAGTATAATTCAGCACCTCACCTTTCCCACTGCTTTACCCATCTGCATTGCAAGCTCTTCTCTAAGAAATGGACTCTGCTAAAATATGTCACCCCTTTAGCTACTAATATGCACATAAAATTGTACATAATAAAAGATCTCAAGATTTTTTTTCGTGCTCAATGTTTCTTTTAAAAATGTTCTCAATCAGTGCAAATTGTAAGAATTGTTTTTCTTAGCATATATCTTACTAAATTTTTAACACACGTGCAAAGTCGCATGAGAGCTTTGATATTAACCCTTTAAGCAAGCTAAATAGTACGTGATTACCTGTAAACTCTGTCTACTATCTGCGTATTGGTGGTAATTAAAGTAAATAAAACTTGTGCTTCACATGAGGCACAAAAATATGGCACAAAATGTGCTAAGAACTATGAATTACTGCTATTTTTTCTGCATTCATACCAAACAAACTCCTACTAACAGCAACATAAGAAAACATTAAGTGGGAAAAAGATGTTTTGCCTTCTGCTTATTTTGCTGTTTTTAACTTTTAGTGTTCTAAAACAACCAAACTAACACTAAAGTTTCCAGCCATTTTCTGTAATCCCCTATTGCCCATGGCGCTGACAAAAATCCCATTTCTTCTGTCCCTTATAATTTCAAGGGACACCCAAACCTTTTTATTGCATTCCTTGAGAAATAAACCTTCTACGATCTACACAGGACCACAAGTTGGTTTAGAAGACAGGTTTTACATCATTGCATCAGGCTCCTAATAACTCTGTGCAATAAAAATGCCTATATTTTAGCAAAATATACACCAGCTATGCAAAATGGGAGGCCTTGTGACCAGTGTTATTAATTAATACATTTTGAGCAGCACTGTAAAAAGAAAATTATGCACTGCCATTAAATCAGTAGGTGTAAAGCATGCGAAAGAGGAAAGGAAAAATGAAATCTCTTTGTAAGATCAAAGGATACATATGAGATATTTTTGCATTTTTAAAAAAAAGCCGCTGAACTTGAAGCGCTGCGTTGTGATAAGCAGTATCTGTCAACGGTTCAGTATTAATTTGCCTACTTGGGACATTTAATTGCACAGTGTTACAGCTCTTTATCTTGCAGTAGATACGAAATATGGTGTGCTCTGTATCTTGGTAAAGAAAAGTTTGCTGCTTTTCAAGAAAGTAGGAAGGGTGAGAAAATAAGAAGAGAAAGGGGGATGTTTCATCTGCTTCCAATAAATGTCCCCAGCCCCTTTTTTCCCCGCTTCTGCAAGGCAAAGCAGATTTCCACGCCGGGCACCGTATTTCATTAGATTGGCAAATACAGTTGGGAAAAAAAAAGTTTTCAGGTGCTTCTGCTCTCCAGCTCTTGACACAACAGCAGCAAACTTCATGTGTCCACCAGCAGGGTCTGGGCACTGATAAAGCCCCCAGAAACATGACGCTGGGCTTAGGCACAAGCTTCGCTCTCTGCTCACACCAAGCCCACCGGCAGCCCGGGTAGCAAGGATGCTTCTGAAGGACGTGGCATCTTGGCTAGTGTTGGTGCACACTCATCCGCCGTCTCACCTGGTCAGGTTTAGGATGGCTGCTGTTATTCAAAAAGGAGAATTTTTCTGTTGAAAATACGTCTGTGTTTCTGTTAGACCACAGCAGCGTTGTAACAACGGCCTCAGTGGTTTTAGTCTTCTACGCTACTCACCTGAAGATCTGCTCCCATGATTTACACAGTTTTTGAAGTCCCCTTTTTTCCTGAAAAGCATCTTCAGTGCTTTAAAACAATCATTTCAGATTTTAACTGTATTATATAGACAGCAAAGTAACTATTCAGGGTTTCAACTAGCTGGATGCATTAGAGTGCTTAGGAGAAGTCTCCATGTTCACTAATAATATCATTGGAGAGAAAAAAAATCCCTAGCTGTATTTCATAGGCTGTCATGTTTTTCCATCAGAAAATTTGAAAATAAATAAATTCCTGACATTGATGTCCGTAAGTAGACTGGAAGGAACACTTTCAGCGCTCAGACGCTAACAGAATGGTATCTCAGGCGGACCTCAGGGCCGGTAAATTCTCAAGCTACTTCCAATGCAACGGAGATCGGAACATGGATGTGCTGACCCCACCACATACCACCACTTGCTCTGGTCACTCTTCCTAACACAAAGCATTCCCGTGGCGTTTAAAAACCTTTAGTTTCAGCAGAAAATCAGAAAGATGAGATCCGGAGCGCGTGCCCAGCACTACCAGCTGCCTGCCGTGTTTTAACAACTCCTAGTGCCCCGAGGACTTCGCCCCGGCGGCAGCCTGCCAGGCGACCGCTGCGCCGTCGGCCGAGCACGTACGTGCCTTTGTGTCTCACCCGCGGGGGTTAGAGCAGCGGCTGCGTTTTGTAAAGCACCAGGCTGCGTGTCATATTTGATAAACACAGCCAGGAGAATCGCCCCAAGCGGTTTGATGCAAAGGTAAATGTTTTACGACGCGTTTGCCGCCTGGAAGCAGGAGCGGCGGAGCTCAAGTCCCTGAAGCCCCGTCAGAGCTGCCATTCTGCGGCGGCGGGGTGCGGGCAACAGCGGCGGGGCTGGCCCAGGGCCGGAGGTGCCGGGAGGAACTGGGCAACAGCAGCAGAGAGAATCGGAGAAGGTGCGGAGCACGCCAAGCCGCGATGCCTCAGTGCCAATAGCATTTTTCTCCTTCCTGTTCTGAAAGATTACTCCCTCTGTGCTTTGCAAGGGCACAAAAGAACCAACTCATTTCAAGCAATAAATCCACAGCAGTGGCTGAAAAGTTGCGTGTCCGATCATGCCCAGCCTAGTGCTTGAGCAAAACTGCTAGCTAGAGGCTGACGTGTTACCTGGGTTGTGCATCGTTGCAATATATTGTAGAAGAGCTGGAAATACAGCTTCTGTGCAGTAGAGGGTCTGTTGGGGAAGCAGGCATGAGCTTGTATGCGGCTCATTTGATTTTTTGGAGACATTTTTAGATGCTATACCTGCTACTGCACCTCAGGTAAATGTTTTTTTAGCAGTTGTCCAGGTCTGATCATGAAATCTGTACTGTGAAGTCGGGGGGAATGCATTCAGGAGGAGGGTGCTACACACGCCCAATGGAGGCTATTGGAGATGCGGCTGCCAGCTACCCCTCGTCTCCTACGCAATTCTGCTGGTGGTGATGTACGGTGAGTGGTTAGAGGGAGATGGTTGGAGTCACCTAAAATACGTGGTTCAGGGAAGCATATTCTCACCTGTGATGGAATTGGAAAGGTTTGGAGCTTGGTGGTGAGCAGACCAATGCCTCGTTCTGCCTTGACTATTCTATATATCACAGGTGGATCCTTTGCTGCCTTTACCACAAACCAAAAACCAGACCAGAACCGATCCATGCCAGTGTCGTGCTGCTCTGAGTTGGGGAAGCAACTGGGATGGGGCAATCATTTTAATGAGGATGCTGTAACTAAATCTTACAAAGCTGTGTCCAAACTGTGCTGGGTGACAATGAAAGGTCAGGGAAACAAGTCATGGATCTGAGGTTGTTCCTAGGACTGTGTGATGAACTGAAAAGGGGCTTTTCTGCTGGAGTTATCAGCAAGTTGCCAAGTGATAAGATTCACGATTCATGACTCTTCTGAGCACGGTAATGATGTACAGATTGTAACAGAAGTACTGGCTGATATGAAGAATGAATGAATGGAGGTGCGTGTGAAGGCACCAGAAGAAACAACAGAGCAAAGGGTAAACCCACAGCACACACTGACCACCAAGAACATCATTAACAACAATAAGACTGGGAAAGGTGCTCTTTACGCCCCCCCAAAGGCCAGAACTCAGCTAAGGCCCAGCACAGATGGTTTACCACTGAAAGACCCATGCTCTGAGAGCAGGAGGACGGCCAGCGGGTCACACCAGCCTCCACACACCTTCCTTCTTCCCCTTGTACCAACTGGGGAAGAGGCTGCAGCTGAAAAGACACCCAAAATGGGAAAATGACAATAATGGGCAAAAAACCCTGCCTAAGATTCATGGAAGCGCCAAGTAAGCAAAGTTCAGAGGCAAAAAGATGGCAGCACAGAAACTGCTGGCTGCAGGATGGCATAGCAGACCTGACCTAAGCCCACCCTGTCACTACCAACCCAGAGGAACCCAGAAGAGAAAGTGAGGATGGGACAGCTGAAGGATGGGACAGCTGAAGGTCCTTGTCCTCTCTGATTTTGGGCAGACTGCCTGTGCACATGCATCTTGGCGCTTGCAAGTGTTTGGCTGTGATAGTGTGAGTGAATACAATCTGAGAGAAAATTGCAAATAAATATTACTTTCCTCCTCCAGTAGGAACTTGCACTGGGCTTTGCTGCAGTAACCTTCTGCAAACATTGCTTTGCTTACCACATTGCATTTACCAACACCAAAAGGTACACAACGTGGGAACAGCCAATCTCAGAATTTTCTTGGCACAGTCCTTTCATAATCTGGGCAGAGTTAATGGAAAGGTACTAAATGCAGTTTTTAGAGCTGCCCTTTGATCCGCTGAATGGCCAAATGCAACGACACAGTTAACAGGGGCTAGCAACAGAATGAGCTCCTCAAACGTTCATCTCACAGGGGATTAAAACAGTACTTACAGCTGACTTTGTAAATATGTCATTAATAATTGACCTTGTGTTTTAACCTAAAAAAATAGGTCAGTCATTTGGACTGGCTGAGAATATTTTGTTCTTACTGTACTGTGAGAAGACCCAAACCCCTCTGAAGAAGGGCCTGCACTTAGACAACCTCTTAGGGAGAGACATGTATTTTGGGCGGCAGTAAAAACACAGCGTTTTGCCGTTGATTAAAGAACTTGGCCTTGCAGAAGGCCTGCGAGGCCGAAGGCACTGTGTGACAGGAAGGACTGGGCCAAGGAGAGGAAATGGTGTGTTAGCCCAGTGTATTGCACGGCTTCGTGCTGCCACCTCTCACAGCAGAGCCCTCCCTGTGGCAACCCGTGATCCCAGCACAGGTTCCTCACCCGAACGTGGGAACCTGAGTGAGAAGACAGCGACTGTTCCTCTTCTGATGGAGAAGGGCTGGTGCCGGGAGCTGTGAGGTCCCAGACCGCGAGATTTTGCAATACCAGTCTGCGGCTACGCTGCGTCACGCCGCCTGCGGCCCCGTCTCCTAGCACTCCCCGCGGGGTTTTTCCACCTATTTTTAATCAGCCTTGGAGCTGTCAGAGGGTGGAACGGTCCCTTCTGCCCATTCCATACACCCCTATGCTCTGACCAGGAGCGCAGGACTCAACGAAAAGAGAGGTCAGAGTTGTTGGCAGTTGTCACAGAGAGAGGATGTGCTTTACCATGTTTGTGATTAACCACAAAGGAGAAAAGCGCCGGTCTGGTGCTTTTTAGAGAAGAAACAACAACTACCTTGGCTTGGGTGATTAGCCCACCTTACTCGGAACACCCCTTTTGGTACCGCTCACTCAGAGCAACAACATACAGTCCCGCAGCGCTGCAGCCCCACCAGCCCGCGACAGGTGGGTAGCTGGAGCAACAAAGCCCTGAGCTGTTGCTGAAGGCAGCGGGGGTTTCCAAGCAAACTACGGTTCCCCCCCGAGCCCGAGAGCCCG
>NW_010553284.1:0-1304 GCF_000687285.1 Phaethon lepturus | reverse complement strand
GGGGGAGCCCCGGGAGCCGGCCTCCCCCGGGCCTGCGCCGCGCGGGGCTCCGGCTCCACCAGATGCAGGGTTTTGTGTGTATTTTCTGTGGAACAATTGGTCTCCGTGCTGCAGCATCCCTCGGGAGATGTTTAACATACCTGCTTGAAACATTTGAAAGAGTTCAGTTCGAGACTTACTCGGATCACTGAAAACAGGGAGAAACGGGAGCTTATTTTTTCCACAGATGGTTTATTTTCTGTTTCAAAAATTATTTCCTTTGTATGGAGGAACCCCTGAGAAAACACTGTGGAGCTGACATACTTTCTTCCTGTCTTTTCTCTAAAAAAGAGGAAGTTTTGGGGGATTTCTGAGCGGAGGACAGGGAAAGCGGAGAACTGAGGGCAAGGGATGTGGCCAAACCATATTAAAATGCAGACATCACCTGGCTGAGAACTTATCCAAATACCAGTCAAAATACTTCGAAAATATAATACAGATTTTTTTCACCCCCTAAGTAAATTATTAGATATCTTGTTTTCATCCTTGCCCCCCCCCCCCCTAGTTTATTGCAAGAAAAGATCAGGTCTGCACAAATGTGGCCTCTCACTTGTAAAAACAAGGCAGTGTTGTGTTACAGATTAGTTTATAAATCCCTGGTGGCTTCACAGTTCAGTGCCTACAGCTGCTGCAGATGGGCCTGGGTTTTTGTCTCTTCGCTGTGCTGCAGCCGGCAGTTGAAGGAGAAAATGGAATGATCAGGTTATTAACATGTAGGCCGTGAGGAAGAGGCTGCACAATGAGAACAGCTGGTGTTGCTGTCTTGGCTGATGCAGCGGAGATAATCAAATCTTGCCTTTTTTGGGGGGGTGAAGGCAGAAGACGCAGTGGAGAGTAAGACAAACAACGGCTTATGATATTATATACGGGGTTTAGAGTGCACTGTAGAAGTTGTCGATGGCTTACAAGTTGTTACACAAACAAGCAATACCAAAGAACCCCCACGTGGGCCGGTAATGAACCTGGCTGTTCAGCTCGCCCTAGTCGCTGTTCGGAAAAAGACAGTTTTGGCTACTTCTCATGCCGAACGTTTTTAACATTGATCAAGCTATCTTTTAGGTATTGCAAGGTGCCTGTCAAAGTGGTGTCAAAATGCTGAGTTGTAGCTCAAAAATGATGGGTTATAAAGCTACTAGGTAAAATATTTTGACAGGAGTCAGTAAGGCGCGTTGACAGCATCCTCAGCATTATCTTCCCGTATTCTGTCATTTGCGTTGCGTCTCCTTGCGCGCAGGCAGAGGCGGGGAGCGGCTGTCCCCCGCCCC
>NW_010553283.1:686-3575 GCF_000687285.1 Phaethon lepturus | reverse complement strand
GACGTGGGTACGAGGGGGCTCCCGCAGCCGGCGCGTCACGGTGCCGCGAACGGGTTACCATCAGCTTTGCGTCAAGCGGTACCAAAAGACTTTTTTATCTTTATTGTTCACAACCGCTGCAGCGCAGTGCCCAGCCTTCAAGCTCGGCGATTAGTTTTCCCGTGGCAGATCCTTCCATTTTTAAAGTCTAAATTGCGCAGACGACGTGACCAGATCTCCTTTGCCCTAGGTGGGAGTCACCCTCCTCCTGTCCCATCGCAGGCTCAGGTGCCCATCTCTGCTGTTCAAGCTGTCTCCTCCTGCGGTCAGCGGCGCTTCCAAGCTGCAGAAAAGGCCGTTTGTCCTCTGAGGACTTGTTCAGTGATTTTTTGAACACGACTTACGTTGCTGGTTTTGTTTACAGTAAAACACTTGGATTTGCCGTGCTGCAGTTAGTTCGTGAGAGCAGACGCTGAGGCAGAAGAGGAGAACCTCTCCTCGAGTGGTTGCGTACTAAAGGCTGCGGGGCGATGCGCGGGAACCGCGAGGTGCCCCGTGTGCGCCTGTGTCTCCCAGTGCATGTAAGTAAATTCTAGGAACTTCTTCAATCGTCCGTCATAACTTCGTTAATCATCCTGTGTCAGTAAGTAGCGCCAAGCCGTGTGCATCCCTGTGCAATGGCTTTTTAGCAAGGAAATTATCAACTTACGAGTGGCCGTGGAATACAGCAGCTCAGAGGGAAGGGGCTGCTGCTATGGGGAATCCATAGGGCTGGACGAAGAGATCCGAGTCCTACATCTGGGTCTCTAGTAGTTACTCTCTGCATACAGTCGTTTGAATTTTATACATGTTACGCTTTGTTTGTTCCTCCTTCCAGCTTGCTCTTCATTGCTAAGAAACGAATTTGCTGCGGGGAAATTGGACGAATGTGCTGCGGTTTTCAGGACACGACTGAAAAATCTCCGCTCCATGTTTGTAACCAGGAGATTTGCGCCGAAATATGTATTTGTTTTAGACACGACTTCGTTTCCAGCGTTCGCTTTGACCAGGGCGCTTGGAAGGCGAGCCGTGTCATGTGGCGGTTCTGTCCAGTACAAATACAATTAGAGGCTTCGGTTTCAGTGTTTGCGCGAACGATCGCTTCTGGGTAATCGACAGGCCAAGAATTAATCCCAGCGCTCTGTCCACGAGCAGCGGCAAGCTCGAGGGGTGCAGCTTCCCAAAGTTGTCCTGCTTCGCTCTTGCAAAATCATTGTCAGAGGGTTTTTTATGTATTTCGATTTCCTACGTCTCGGTGGGGTGGGATATGTTTTCCCCTGGTTCATATTCCTTCACTAAGAATTGTTTGGAAAAATCAGATGCTGGTCACGTGTGGTTTATACCTGTTATAAGTGTGGATGGTGTGAAACAGAAGCAAAACTAGTGTCTAAAGCACCTCTGGCACCTCCTTGTACAACCTTGAACACCAAGACCTGGGTTTTGGGCTCAAACCACGTTTTTCCCAGCGTGTCACGCGGTGCGAAGGTGCCGTAGCTATTGCTCTGAAGCTGTTGTGTATTTTGGATGACAACCCTGTGCAGGGATGGACAGAAGTCACAGTGCCTGGAAAGTGGGGTCTTCCAAACACGGTACATTTTGCGAATGAATAAAGGGAGCAGAGCGGAGGAGCTTGGCCAGCCAACTTCCCACGGAGCAGGAGATGGGGCGGGCTCCAGCAGGACCTCCGCAGAAGGACCCAGTGGCTATTTCGGTTTCCTTCGGTTCCAGAGAGCGTTTTTGTTGGATTCTGCTGCTTCCAGCCGTTGCCTCCCCTCATGGGAATGGGAGCTGTGGAGAAGGAAGAATATCGTGGGGCAGGCGTAAGCGGGGGTTCGGCTTGGTCTGTCCTGTGAGAGGGCGTAACGATGGCTTTGAGAGACCACAGGCAAGACGGGGGTATCTTCAAGTGTGATCCCCTCCCCTGGGCAACACTCTCTGAAATTTCCCATCCCTTTTTTCAGCTGGGGTGGTGCTCAGCCCCGCTGGAGAAGCAGAGGTGATTGCCTGTGGGCGGGCGAATGCCAGCCATTCCCCTAACGCTGCCGGCGGGCGGTGGTCTCCCGCGACCAAGCTGAAAATGAGAAACATATTCCTGCCGTGCAGGAATAAGCACGGCAAGGGCTCTGCCCTGGGGGCGAGCCGGCAAGGCAGGGCGCTTTGCTCCAGACAGTGAAGAAACTGTAGGAAGTTCTCCAAGACAAGAGGGACCAGCTGGAAAAAGGGATGTCCCCGTGGGCTCCTTCCTGGGGAAGGAGCTTGAAGAAAAGCCAGAGCAAACGGCGGGTGCAGATGCTGGGGAGAGGAATGGCGAGAGAGGAGGTGAGAAACAATGAGCCGTCCTGAGCGTGAGCCGCTCACGGGAGCAGAGACCATCTGCTCCTCACCGGCCTGCGCGGTGCCGAGCCGCGTCCTGCATTCCTGTGTTCCCGGGTTAAAGGGAATTGCGGGCTGCGAGCGTTTGAAGCCAAACACGGTCCCTGAGAGTTCAGCCACGTCGTGCCTTTTGTCTGAACTTCCTCCGTCTCCATCTCCTCGAGCGTTTTCTCTTGCAGCCGTTAGTTCGTAGCACAGTTTCCCACCTCAGGGCTTGAGTAGGTGGATGAAAAGCCCGGGAGGACGTTGCAGTTGGCAGAAGTTAAACAAAAGGTGCTGCCGCGGTGCACACAGGGTGGGAGAGTTGGCCAAGTCTCTCTTTGTGGCTTTAGCCAGATAACTGGGGAATTCAAAGAGGATAAAATGACCCAAGAAGTATAAGCAGCTCATAAAAGTGGCAAAGGCCGATAAACAAAACCTTCTTACAGGTTAGTAACCCGAGTAATAATAAGGTCTTAGAGCCGTAAACCCGGCTAGATAATAATCGTGGGCTGAGGA
>NW_010553283.1:0-653 GCF_000687285.1 Phaethon lepturus | reverse complement strand
GCTCTTCCAGGAGGGGCGAGGGCGATGCTGGTGTCTGTTAACGTAAAGCGGGACGGAGCGGGAGGTGGAGAGCCGTGACATGTAAGAGCCAGATAGGAGTTTTGTTGTTTGGTTTTTTTCAATATGAGGTTAACGCACAGATGAACTGAAGCAGCCTCATACCACTGGAAATCATTTACTTGGGGGAAAGGGTGGTTTTGTATGGCATACCTTCCCTTGCACGTCCCTCCTTCTGAGGCTTGCAGCCAGCAGAGGAAGGCAGGCATGCTCTCCGTGCTTTTGTCTGTTGTAAAAAAGCCGGAAATGTTACCAGACGCATTTTACGTGGTCACTTCTTTGCCGTGTTGCTGTGCAGAGATGTCCATGCTTGAGACATGCCCTGCACGCAGGAAGCTCCCATCGGAGCTCCCGTCCCTCCGTCACACGCGTTCGGGCTGGCGTGGCGGGGCAGAGCGTAAGCGCTCGGCGGCTTTTTCCTTTGCCTGCTGCTGTGGGTTTTGATGCTGCAAATACTGCTCCGGGTTTCTTCTGGCCGGATTTCCTCCTATCCGTACTCGGCGCGTAGCTGTGCGAACATAATAGGTTCTCCGTTTACTTTGGTGAAGTAATGGACCAAAATGCATCCTTCAGGCGCGTTGTGAGCACTTAGTGCA
>NW_010553282.1:20995-28585 GCF_000687285.1 Phaethon lepturus | reverse complement strand
CAGTATAAATGAAAAATACCTGTTACAATCTCTGTTTTCAGAGTGTTATACCTTTGCTTCAGATTCCAGATTTCTATTTCCTCTGCATGTACTTAAGACCACAAGTCACCACTTAAGTTCTCTTTGGTAAGATAAACATATCAGATTAAAGGAGCAGAGTATCTCCAGTTCATCATTCTTCCTTGTAGCTCTTCTCCAAATTCCACTTTCCTGATCTGTGGGCACAAGAGGAGGATGCAGCACAGAAAACAGTGATAACCTTTATGTCAGAAATGTGTTTTCCATTTATCATCACATTGAGACCTCAGTTATACAGTTTTTATCTATTTAACATGTCACACTGATTCTGTATGAACCTAGTGTCTCAATCAAAGTGTTGTACAGCAGCAAGAAAAATGCCTCAGTAGTCTTGGTGTATTAAATCAATTGTATAATTTTTCTTTATGACATTTTAAGTCTGGTTAAGAAAAAAGGCCACTTTAATGGGATTTTTTTTTTTCCCCTGCAAGTCCCACATGGGCTAGCCTTCCTTACAGCTGTATTAATCACATCCCAGGCATTGCATCATTTCTTCTTGGCATAAATAACAGGTAATGAACAAGTAGCTGAGTTGTACCATTCACCTTAAATACCTACAAAACAGCTCCTGTTTCTAATTCTCCTGAACCTCTCCAAGGCTCTGGTGTATATTGAAACTGACATTAGCAGCCTGCAGAACACCTTGATAAACTCTATTAAAACTATTAAATGCAAACCTCTGGATTTGTTGACTTCCTTAAATGTAAAAGTTTGTTTTCTGTCCTCTATCCAGTAACATAAGCAATATGCCCAAGATATACACAAGACAACATACTCTCCTCAGTGCTGAGGTCAAGATGTTTTGATCTGAATAAACTAAAGCAAACTATTTTGCTCTAATTGCACACGTCAGAAATTATAGTATTTCCCTAGAGTATACTAAATTTTCTGAAAAATCTCCTCAGATTCCGAAGCTCTATTCCTAAACTAATGATTGCGTGCAGATAACCTATGCAACCTTGCTAATTTCTTCCTTTGTTTTACCTTCCAACCTTTTGTTAATCTCTCATCTATGTTTCATTTTTAAATGCTCTTGCATGTTTTCTGAGTGGATGGAACAGGAATCTGTACAAGGTCTTTTACACATCTTTTTCCCAGATGTATTCCGACCTTATGTCATTCTTTTTTCACTTATAAGACATAAATAGAGATATGTATAGAAAAGACACTCATGTATGGTGCCCTGCGGAAAGGATTATCTTCTTGCTTTGGCCATATCCCAACATATACCAGTGAAAACTCATTTAGGATGTTTCAGTTGTACAGAAAAGCTCCCATTGCACCTTTCTGTAGCTAAAAATATAAATTGCTCTGAAACACTAGAAGGTAGAATCAATACAAGTTCTCTTCTACCCACTCCTGCATTGCACAAAGCCATGGATAGACAGAACAAAACAAGATGGGCTGTATGTTCTAGACTGGTCCAAGGGAAAGAAGTTCAGTCAAGGAGGAAGATAAAAACACAGTAGACATTCCAGGCATGCCTTGTTCTACCAGAACATCAGGAGCAAGTCAAACACAACATAATACAGGTCTGAGCTGTACAAACAATAATAAATTCAGTTTCAGTGGTTAATCTTAAACATGTTTTCCATGAAGAATAGGGAGAATAGTCCAGAGTTCATTTAAGAAGGACAGGAGCAGTGGCCCTGATCAGCACAGGACAGGAACTCAGAAGACAACTGAGCTCCTTCTAGATCTCCTGTGGCAAATCTGAGCTCATGGTCAAGAACTCTGCCTCAGAACCTGCCCAGAGCTTATCCAGAAAACAGAGACAAGTGCATGAATGGAAACCAACCTGTTAGAGAGCATAAGCAGCAGTGTGATTCTTGCACAAAACTACAGTAAGGTGCAGCGACTAGAGTAGCCTCTACCATGCAAATGACTTGTTACCTTTTGGAACATAGCAGAAAACCCACATTAAGAAGGGCTATCCAGTCCTTTCCCACCTCTTCCCTACCCTGTTCAGCCCTTCTCAAAGATCCATGCAAAATTCAACCTTTTACAGGACTGTTATCAGTCATGCACAGTGAAAGAGTGGTGTATGTTTTCTGGACCAGAAGACGACCAGATTTGCCACCTCACCCATTAAAACCTCCATTTTACTACAGGAAAAAAAATGAAACACTCAAAGCGAGAAGATAATTTATCATATTCCTTGAGCTCCTCAGATAAAACCAGTATGGAACACACACAGCAGGTGTACCTATGCAATTCTTCTCATACTGATGTTAACAGGGTTTGAACAACTCAAATCCCCGTAACACCCAAGCTGCTGCAGCATTAACTTTTTAGACTGATGTACCAGTGTTCACAATGAGTTGCAGGGAATTAAGCTAGTTGGGGGTTATTCTTCATCATTTTTGTTAAGCTGGTGAAAAAACCCACCCAAAAACACACAGGGTGGACAGGGGGCAGGAACCAAACACACCACCACCCCTAGCTACAAGACTGGAGCACATACTTGCCATCACTCTGTACCACCAGTCCTGTATCTGCTCTGGTAGACAGAACTTTGAACAGGTTCACCACCTGAACATGTGCCACTTCACCAGTGACTTCCACAGCACCAACTATGCCACTATGATGACACTGCCAACAGTACCTGGAGAAGCTATATAAAACCTAACTCTTGTATCTTCACAAACCAGTCCCTGCAGTGACTATACAGCGAACGCAACTTCCATTTCCAGCTGAACTCCCTGACTATCACTTAAACTACATCTTTCATCTAGCTCTTGACACTGATTTTTTCCATACTTTCAAAGCCTTCTCTGTAGAATCTCTGAGATCTCAGTGTTCTTTTAAAAAAACAAAATGCCTTTTAGGGGTATTTTGGCAAAAAGTTAAGTGACAATCACAGTATCTATTTTAGAAAGCAAACACAGTAAATCCAACATGTTTTGGGACCCAACACTGTCTGAATAAAAGGAAGTAAACTTTGAAATTCCAGGGACCCCTTTGGTCTGCATCAAAAAATTGAGACGTAAAACTACACAGTTCAGTTATATACACACATTAACTAGACCTGTGACAACTTGACCAGCCATCTACACAATTCATTTTGGTTCTATTTTTTCAGTAAAGAAATTAAATTGAAGATTTATTATTGCCAACTGTGTTTAAGTTTTCACAAAGACTAAAGTTTCTTTCCCTTAATCTTTTTTAAATATAGTGCAGACATTTTGGAAGATTAAGGTGATTAGAATATGCTGCCTAGAGACGTCATGATAAATGCAAGATAAATAGGTTAGCTATTCCCTTTAGTGTACTACTCATGTTAGTTCAAAAAAGGCAGGAAGGAGCAGAAAAGTAAAAGTGTTAAGAAGTGATCCATGAAGTCCAATGAAAGCAAAGAGTATGCAAACATAGGTTACTTAATAACCAGCTATTCCTAACTGATATTTGACAACCAATGGAAAAACCTGTATTGACTCATCACCAACCACCACATCTCTCCAATCATGAAACAGCCTTCTGTTCCAAGAAGTCAGGAACCAGTCACCTTGGCAGTTGCTAATTACTCCCTAGGGATAATTTATCTTCTCAACTAAGAATTCAGCATTGCTGCCCACCTATTGGTTAAGTAATGGACTCCAACTCTGAAGTTTCTTTCTTAGTACCTGACCACCTTCATAGATTGACACACATCTAGGTATCCTCCCTACAGTATATGCAAAACAATGGGGTTTAAGACCCAATACTTGAGAAGGTGCACAGATGAAGCACCAGATGCATCTTGGGACAATGAGTTCCCATTCTGCAGCAACTTGATTGTATAGGTCTTTGAAGAAGTAGTTCAACTGCCTTTTCAGCATCAGACATTTCTGTTCTACTTGTTGAATCTCTAAGCCATAAGCAGGAAAAAACAAATCTATTGGAACAGGAAAGCCAACCCAGAGGCCTTTTATTTTGTGGCTCTTTCAAAACAAAGATGACACCCTGCTAGCAGTTCTCAAACGACATTGCTCCAGTGACTGGCATGGAGTGGATGAGACTGGCTTTAATTCACTCATTCTAATGGGGTTCTCTTAAAAATTTGAGAAAAACCCAAGATGGTCCATGAGAAATTGACACTTGACAGCCATCCATTTCCAAGAGGTTTCAGAATCACTGCTACAGACTGAGCAATGCTAAATATGATTACAGCCTCATGACTCCTGCTTACAGGTTCAGGACAAACTCATTCAGTATACTAGTAGAACGAAATCATTCCTTCCACATAACAGCCACATGTTGCTGCCAAACAGGAATCTAGCAGCTGCAGTATTAGCACCCATTAGAAACAAAGGTGTTCCTTTAACAATTGTTTTGCCTCACAAACACACCTTATTCTCAAACTGCTTCACTTCATATTATAAAGCAACTCTAAATTAGTTTTGACATATATAGTCCATATTCTTGACATATTTCTTGACATTGCCCTTGCTACATCTTTTTCCTTTGACATTCCTCCTCCAGAAGCCAGCAGAGAACTCAAGAGCAGCATACTCCGGGGGTAAAATCATACACACATTTACCTACTTGTGCAATGGGAAGCAAGTTCTGTAGGTTTACAGATGTGGTACATGCATCACATGCAGTACGCCAGAACTCAGGACAAAAACCATTGCCAAGAGGCACATAGCAAGAGAAAGTCCTAGTTTAAGTGACAAAGTCTAAAATAAAAATGCCTTCATAAATCACCTTGTTGGATTCTACTGGAGTTAGACGGAAAACACTTGTAAAACATTAACTCTTTTCCCTGTTAAAATTACACCACAGGAGGTATATGGGGCAGAGTAATTTATTATGTTTTGTTAATAAGAAAGCTTCCCAGTAAAACTGTAAATTATTCTTTTGGTTAATAACAGAAAATGGAGTATCACAGAAATACATGTCCTTTATGTGTCTATTGCAAGGCAGACAAGGAAACCTGGCAGTTGCTCATTATTATTCCTCACACTGCTTCTAATGAAGAGATCTATGCTCTCACTTTTCATTGGCTTAATCAAGTATTCTAAGATATGCAATTAATCTTTCATATGAAAGTGATTAGGGAGAAGACAGAAAATGCTGCTGAACATCCTGACCACTGAAAATCAGCTTAAGGAATTATTCAAAAATCCATTTCCTTTATATTGCACTTTTACATTTTCAAATCTCTCAGTACATGAAAGCTCAATGAAACAAGCTTATTTTTACAGCCCATGGAACAGATTCACAGTTTTCATTCAGATGGATATGTTGGTAGTTCTTCAGCAGTGAGCCCACATCACAATTTGAACACTGAGGCAAAGCAGAATAAGAAAGCAAGACATTACCACAGTTGACAGAAAGCCATTTCGAATACATATTGAAGTCATAATACTGGTAAAACCATGCACATCATTCCTCTCCTGATCAAACATACAAACAAATGTGAGTTTAGTTTACCCTGCCTCACTAAACCTCGCCTGGATCGCAGGTCTTTGACTATGAGCTTAAAAACATGCAAGACTATAGCTGCAGAAGCTGCTCTTGACTGGGATAGGAAACTAGCTAAGACTCTTTAGAAGGATGGATGGGCTTGATCACCACTACACATCTAATTCAAGCTTGAGAACCACTGATTGGGTTTGGGACATCTTAAGGGCAGGAAGAAGGCTGAAAGCAGGAATCAAAGACAGACAGGTTCTGTGGGTTGTCAGTCTGGAAGGGACCAAGCCTCCTGCGATGCCTAAGTGGGACAATATAACCACTATGAAAGGGAATTAAATAAGTATGTCTGAATTTCCACATCAACCATCCTAGGTGTTTTGAGATGGCACCTTAGCTACAAAAAAATTCTATACTGGTATTTTGGAAGCTTAGTTTATCACAGCTATTACTTTTTTTAATCAAAAACAGAAGCATAGTATAGGCTGGTTATACAGTTAACACTGCTATAAAGCAAGCCTTTTAATATGGGTAGTGTTTGCATGCATCTTTGTTTCACCAGAAACTTCAAAGGACTCTGTTCAACAGACCATTTCCACAAGTCAGAACAACAGTTCTGCAACACAACTGTTCTACCTTCTTTCCGAAGGAGTGTCTTGCCACTTTAATACTTTGAACAGTAAGCAAAGGTCTGTAAGGGGGTATGTAACCTCTGAAAGGTAATGTCTTAAAAGACCCAGCCCTCTAGGATCCACTGGAGCTGGATCCCATTCCCTTAACAGGGCAATACCCACAGCCTCAAGCTACATCTCCAGAGCCTGCCTCTACCCCAGCAGCTCCCCAGCCTTACACCACCTTCCATTTGCTACACCATCACCTACAGCAATGCTAGTGTGGGTTATCTATTTTTTTTAGTCAAAAGATATCTTTGAAACTTATGAGTTTCCTCCTGCATTTAACCCTTTAGTCACCTCAATGTAGTCTAAAATTTTTAAATAAAAAACAAAACTGCAAAATAAAAACCTTTCCCATCGCCCCATAAAAGCTCACATGCAAGATAGCACGCCATATTAAGTTTGACAAGAATCACTATGAGGTGACAAGAGTTATGTGGTAGCCTTGCACTTCTAAAGCAGGGTTAATAGAAATCTTCAAGCTACTTTCACATTCTCTCCTTTTTTTAAAGCCATCTCCAATGCAGCTGAGAAACCAACTCTGCCAAAACACCACCACCTTTCCAGTGACATAAATGCAATCATGCAGTCTTTCCCATGCATGGAGAACGGCATCTTTCAGAGACAGGGGAAGTGCACACAGCCCAAACAAAGGAAACCAAATACAGATTTATCCTTGCCCACGCTCCCAAGCCCTTTCATTACAAGTCCTCTGTACCCCAACTCCACCTTGTATTTTCACATTTGGTTGCCAGAGGTAGCCTGGCAAGTACACAGCAGGGCAGCAGGCAGGCACCAACTGCATTTTAGCTTCCCAACCAGAGAACATGCAACACAAGCACAATGCAGCAAGCCTACTGCCTGCAATCTTTGCATTGTACAAACATGAATTATGGATTACATTCAATCTATAACTGAAAGCCCCTCCACACCTTTCAGTCCTTACATATTTTCCCCTCATGCCTTCTCAGTACAATTATCTTGAAGTAGTAACCATAACTGTTTCCAAGAATATCAGCCTCTTGTAGCTCCCTTACTTTGTGGTTTCAAAAAGCATCTCATGATAAAGACACTAAGCACACGCTTAAACATTTCCAGGAATTCAGGCCAAAGGAACTGGGCTTTATTACATTGCTTATTATACCCATCCAGCTTGGATGCTTGTACTTCTCCAATTCTCCGTGCTCACAGCCCTCCTTCCAGGGATTGAACAGGGAGCCAGAATCCAGCTTTTCACAACACCTAGAGGAACTTAATTACCTCCTCAACTTTGGTCCCCCTGTCAAATTCAAATAACCTGATCAATGGCATCAAAAGCTAGGGAGGGAGGTACAGTAGGAGACAGACAACCAGAACATAATTGTTATTCTGTAAGCCTCACTTCAGAAACCAGGCTAAAGCATCATCTTGGGACAAAAGACTTGTGACAGCACATCATATC
>NW_010553282.1:0-20964 GCF_000687285.1 Phaethon lepturus | reverse complement strand
GAATGCAGCTGGGTAGCACAGTACTTATGGATTGGAGAATTTAAGTGTTTTTTTAATGGTGTGCTTACCCTGGAGAAAAAGCTTCAGAAGAACAAATTGCAAGAAGTCATTATCTCACCCAACCTCTTTCCATGTGCCTCCCTTCCCCCTCTTTTTAATTTTTTTTTTTAATTTTAACCTTGATCACAGCCTGCTCCAACAGTCCAGCTTCTCCTTTTGTTTGACACTGTAGTAAAGTTGTAGGGTTGTTTGTGAAATATGTTGCCATGGAAACTAACATGTGCTGCCATGGAGATCATGTCAGATCCAGCCTCACTAATCTTCATCACAGACTCAAGAAAGAAGGAAGATAAGCTGAGGACGAGAAATTCTTCCTTCAAAAAATCAAATGTTTTGAAATAATAGCAAATCTAATAAGAGACTTGACAAAAATTGGGGTCACTTAAACCATCAACATTTACTAATAATTCACACAATGCTTTCCGAGATGTCACTTGTTTAAGGGGTGTTCTCAAAACCAGTGTAGTTAAGGGCTTCAAAGTGATGAACATGGGAAAATTCCAAGATTCATTTTTAGACTATCTAGATAGAAAAATTGAGCAAGGTATTTTGGTAAGTCAAATAATTTCAAGAAGCACAGAAGGCAGAAAAAAACTATTAACTGTAAAAGCTGCATAAAATGCATGCAGTTTAAGTGAATTAAACTATGATCCATGACATACATATATGGTCAGATTAATGCCTTGATTAAACAGATTAAGGAGTTGAAATCCAATTCTAAAGAAAATAACTAAAAAAGTCTAAGGAATCGCTACAGTGAATGGTGGGTACTGAAAATCTGTATTCATTTCCCCATACTTTAAAACTATGATATTTTTCCTTCATTCTTTAAATGAAAAGGAGAAGCTATAACTAAAAACCACCACTAAATTACTTTAAGGACTTATGAGGTACCTTAAATCCTCCCAGTAGCCAAATCCTAATCATTTACGTTCCCTGGGCAAAATCTGATAGATACAAGCTCTGCTTTAGCCCATTCAAATTAATTTTAAGCAGAGTCTCTCTAATCAGCATGCATAGTCTTCTTGCTTCGAAATTAAAGATATGGCTAAATCTTTGCCAGATCAAGGACAAAGTAAGTTCATTGGTTCATGAAACAACTTGAATCACTGATAATAAAAGCTCTGAATGAGAAAACATAAATGAATGTTTAAAAATCCACCACGATGAGCAATGCCTTCCTGAATTAATGTTAAATCTTGTCAAATAAAATATCTATTAAGTTTTATACAAGATATATTGCATCTCCTAATCACATCAGTTCTCCAGACTTGATGGCTCTGCACCCAGCACTGACAATCTTCAGCCTTTTGTAACTTGCAACCACAAAGATGTTTGTATTTTATAAATGCTTTTGAGTGAAGACTACAACTAGAGATTTAAACTTCAACTAGTTAATTTTATGTGAAGGAAGTGGAAACAACCACTAAAAAGATGAAGAAATATGTTTTCTTCCTCAAGCTGATACATTTCAGGAAAAACGTTAAGAGCTAAACTCTTGACAAAAGTTTACAGCAGGGAAAATTTTGCAGATTCATCAGTCCAAAGGCTTTGCAGAAAAACAGTACAGATGTCCAAGTGCCTGAAACCCATCCTGCTGTAACTCCACACAGACTGTAGAGACCCTCCTCTGAAATCTTGAGCTCTAGATGCTTTCTTGTATACAGAGGGTATTCGTATGTGCTTTTCACAAAGCTAGGTATATAATCAATGCTTCTATACTTAGTGTTAACACACAGGCAGAAAACCTGCCTTACATCTGGTAAATCAAACTGCAAGGCACATAACACTATTTTCAGAGTTCCAGCAAGAAACAAACTGAATAAGGCAGCTAAGTTGCATTATACAAAATAAGGACCACCAGTAGAAGCTTTCCACAACTACACAGCAATAACTTTCAGTAAATGAAGTATATTTTAGATGGAAAAACATTCAGTATATTTTAGATACAAATAAGTTCTAGGATTCTTAGAGTCAGGTCATAAAGAAGTCTTTAAAACATACACCTTAAAGATGGATTAATATCTTCCAGTGCTCCTGCTCTCTGCAAACAGCTAGAATCTAACATCCACCTTGATGGGGACAGGCTGAAGCCCTGCAAAACACCTGTACTAAGACAGCCCAATTCACTGAGATGCTACAACATTAATTATGGGTTTTCTCCCCACACATCTTTCTCACTATAAACAGATATCTAGAAAACACTTTGAGACTTCTCACCCACAAAGATTGCCACCCCCCCAGAGTAGATAAAGCAGATCATGAAACTTCAGTAATTTAATTTTAACAATACCATGAACAAAATAAAGTTTACGCTATATATTGGATCCTACTTTCTTCCCATCTCATTCATTTGGCTACAAATGCATGAAATATTGAGAGAAAAAGAGATTCCGTTTATCTGCAGTAGCAGCATTTCTTCTACTTGGGTGCAACCTAAATATAGAAAATATTCCAGGTAATAGTACCAAATACTTTTTCTAGCTGGCAACTTGCTACGCAGATCCTAGGGCCAGCTGACACTATGCACCTGTCCAGTTTAACAACTTTCTGGATCTTGCAATAGTGTCTGGGGAAAGAAAAAAGAAAACAGGGAGAGAAAAAAAGGAATTTATTCCCTTGACATTGAATTTGTACAATCTTACTATTTAGACTTCAGGAGGGCTCAAGTTTTACCAGATGCTTCTCCAGAACAGAGGTAAACCCAGAGCCTGCCCCAGAGACTGCAAAGTCTGAACAAAGATGAATAAACCTGGATTATAGTCCCTCTGGCAAGCATTTACGCTGAGATCCCAAGAGCTCTTTGAGTGGGCCAAATCCATAAAGAACATCAAGAGATTGGAAACAGGAAGTAATAAAACAGATTCATCAAGAACAAATCACCTCAAACCAATTAAGTTTCCTTCAGCAGCAAAGTAACAGTTTTTCTGGCTTAAAAAAGCACAAATGCTTTATACCTTGACTTTAAGGTTTTTTATATGGTCTCACACAACATTTCCTTAAGAAAGTTTAGGAAACATGATCTAGGTGAAGTTAATTCAGGCTGGATGGAAAACTTTGAGAGCTCTATCCAGCCATTATCACTGGTTCTACATAAGTGTATAACACATACCTGGATTAATACCGTGGGCCAGTCCTGCTCAGTCTTTAACTGAATGACAGGAAAGAGTCTACTTACTAAATCTGTAAGTCAAATGGAGCAAGGAAGACCACAAATGTGAAGGACAATTCAAATCCAGTATTACTGTGACAAACTGGAAAAAAATCAGGAAAGAAATGCAAAGCGGTACACACAGGCAGAAATAACTGCATAGAGTAAGGAGAACTTCCAGCCAAGTAAGAGTCCTCAGAAAGGATCCATTGGTAAGAGGGGATGTCAATGTGAACATGAGTCAGGGTCAAGCTATCGAGCACAAGACAAACAAGCAGGATGGAACAGATAAACAGGACTGTAGGTCCTTCCACTCCACTGAGCATCTGCAAAGCTTCAGCTGCAGTACTACAACCTCGCCTGGGCACTGCATTTGTGAAAAAGATGAGCCAACTGGAACAAGTCCAGAGAACAGCCACAAGAAAAAGCAAAACTGTAGAGATATACGAACAATTAGGACAGGTTAGCAAAAATATGTAAAAAAGATGAGAGATAGAATGGGAAGAACAGTGTAAGCAACATTGTTTAGTATTTAAGATACTACTGCGAAGAAGAAAGAATATTTTCTCTTGTTTCCACAGTGGATGGGACTAATTATACCACAGCAAGAGTCAGCTTAGACATTACGAAAAGTTTCCTAACAATGAAGACAGCAGCACAGGTACATGCTTCAACAGGAGTCTGAACTCTCCATCCTAAACAGCCTTTGAGGGCAGCTACACAAGCTCCTGGCAAGCACTGCTGCTGCCTCTACAGGTCACTTCCAGCTCTGTATTTCTATGCCCTCCCAGAACACACATAGCAAGCAGGCATTTGTGCTCTATAAAACTTATTCCCCAAGAACAGGGCTAGTAAGGACTCATCTATGGGCTCTACACTTCAAAAAAAGATGGCCAGAAGGGCACAATAGGATTGACCAAGGCAACAAGTAAATAGAGATAGTTATTTCTTGGAATGATGTTTTAAACCCTGAGAAGATGAAGCAGTTACTTCAGTTATTACTGTTACTTTGCAGTAAAAGACAGCGGGAGAGGTACTGTATCTGTAAGGAATTTTCCTCCTTCATAAGGGATGGCTTGGAAATGGTCACTACACCATTTTATCAAGTAGCTAAATCTCACTTACTGAAAACTAAATAGAAGTCAGGTAAAATGACTGCTTGTGATCAGAATCTGCTTTCTTGAGGAATTACACATGGTGACAATAACTGGGTGTGGGGGTGTTTTTCTTTTTTCAGCTGGCATTTGCTATTATTTGCCTACCTTTTAGTAAGATTCCATAAGATTGTGGGACACAACAAGATATGACAGTTGCTCTAATTTCTTGTCAAATTATCTTTCTATTTTCAGCTGCAATAAAACACAAATGGGACAAAAGCAATGACAGGTACCTTCCTCACCATGTGTGGAGGGGGGGAAATTGCATATACAAGTCAGCCATTAGTTTAATGCAAATGAGATTATGGAAGCAATACTCACTGAAGAGCGAAGGGATAAGTGATGTTCTTGCTAGCCATTACACTAATGGCAAGAGCGAGCGAATGCCTGTATAATTGCCAGAGAGCAGGCTGAGAGACCTCTGGGGATCTAGACACTGCATAGGGCACAAGACAAACTGCTCAGCCCTAGCACAGGGTTGACTGCTGACTTACAAAATCACACATGTTATTACAGACATCACACCCATCCTTGCAGCCTTTATCTGTTAAGTGTCATTCCCTGCTTTGTTCAAGACCCCAAGAATCAAGTGTAATTCAAATGCATTGCCTAGGGGAGTAAAGGGTCAAGTGCTAGGTTCCCTACATCCCCTCTTCAGTTCATACTCTCTTTCCACAGATTTTTCCCAAATCAACCTTCAGTTGCAAATCAGGAAGCTATCCTTACCTGTAGAGGCAAAAGCAGAATCTGGATGCACAGCTCAGCTTTACATGTGGTCACATCAGAGGAAGAGGTGAGCTGCTTCCTTTTCATGCCTCCAGTAAACTTGGGGCAACAGGAGCCCATCTAAGAGAAACAGCCTTTGCTGCTTGCTTAATACATGCCATCACACACAGGTCTCTGCTCCTC
Source organism: Phaethon lepturus (assembly GCF_000687285.1). Classification (NCBI taxonomy): domain Eukaryota; kingdom Metazoa; phylum Chordata; class Aves; order Phaethontiformes; family Phaethontidae; genus Phaethon; species Phaethon lepturus. The sequence continues at coordinate 15,687 of NW_010553282.1, read as the reverse complement.
AGCTGATGATCTGCCAACCAGTTAACTGCCCTTGCATCTCCATAGTTCAGTAAGTGCAAAACTCCTTCTGGCCAGCATGCAAGAAAAATTAATCCCATCGATTTAAAGCAACACAAACCTGCTGAAATCTCAGTGAACTCGCCCACTCCGGGTACAACTTTCACATGAGGTTTGAATGGCTATTGAATAGCACTCTTCAACCAATGCCACATACCAGACAGCAGCTGCCTTTTAGCCAATGAAGGTTGGAAACAGTTGGCATCTCTGAACTGTGGGCAACTGATTAGTAAGAAGTCTAAGCAAGGCATGAGCAGAGACCCACATATGGCCACGTGCCATGACCAGCCCTGATCCCCAGAACTTGCAAGCCATTTCACAGAAAAGATGTGCTCCCTGAAGTACTGAATTTAAAAAGACTACTTTAAATCAGTTAAACAAACACTGCTTTAAGCCACTCTGAGCATCACATCTCACAGGCTCGGTACAGTGTGCAAGCTCTTACTGTTTGGCAGACACTGCTAACAAATTTCTCCCTCATCTATTGGCTTTTTGGCAGTCCGCAATGGGTCACTCTTAATGCAATTTCATTTTCTTAATTAAATCTTGCCTGAGGTATCACAGGGCATTATTTCCCTTTGATTCCTTTATTTAATATTTCAGAGTAGAGACAGTCTCACACTGCTTACATGGGTTAGAAAGTTTCTCCCTTGATTAACCCTCAGAGAATGATTTTTCTTAAGTGAATAACATTCATGTTTAATAAACATAAAAGGCCATATAACAAGGCTTAGGAGACTGTAAAGGAAAAAGTGAAGCATAGCCAAGTTAAAAAAAAAAAAAATCAATAAAAAGGTCTATCTTAAACTTCACAGAGCAGAGTTTGTTTGCAAAAAAGAGAAGACAGACACCCCCTCCCAAATCTAACTGCCTTCCAGTAGGAGCAGCACTTCTGTGAGTTTAATAGAAACCAGTGCTTTTCCTAATGAACATAATACTTGTAGGTCAAGGAAAACAAAAATCTCAGCTTTCCTTTCCAGAAACAAATCTCCAACCAGCATGTACTTAAAGTCTTCAAATCATGAACCCTGTAAGCACGCTGATCGCATAAGAAAGTGTCCAAACCAGAAGCCTTGAAAATTCCTACAGTGGCAGGGAGTCCAACTCCTGATTTTTCAACACTTAATGGACAGAAATATTGGCTGGACATGCAATTACCCTTTGTACTTTTTGGAAAGTACATTGCTCTACGTAGTTATGTGCTGGTGATTATGAATCAGTCATTACTGCTTGTAACACCTTCCCCTAGATGTAATGATATGCAGCCCCTCTGTTAAAGCAAAACTAGCCTCTCCAGGAAGACAGACATGAACAACATTAGCAAGACACACTTCAAGAAAACACTAATATGAATCAGCACAGAAATACTGACCAGTCCTCTGCCACATTACAACCCTGTAGTAGATACAAGGCAATATTTACATTATTCAATTATAGCTGTTTTGCTCAAGTTCACATTGAGGCTCTCTTGAGAGAGTAGCATTGCCACAGGAAAACCCAACTAACCTTAAAATACAGAATGGTTCATCCCAAGCTCCTCTCCCTGCTACAGAGAGTCCAGTTATTCCACTGACACAAGAGGGCTCCATTTTAGACAGCTAAAAGTGAGATATAGATAACGGGGAAAAGCTCCTCCGAACATCCACCAAGGACCCAATAGCAGCCTCTAACAACTATAACAGTCCCAATAAGCAACTTGTGCATGAAAATCCCAAGCCAAACTCATCTAGGTCTTCTGCATTTTGGAAGATTTAAATATCATATCACCTACTAATAAGGCAAAGTGAAAATTCATGTCTGAAACAGAAACAAGTGTCAAATTGCTAACATCAGACACAATTTTGTGAAATGCAAGGTGTAGTACTGAGCTGCAAATCTTCCAGTGTCTGTACACTGAAAACTTGATAACCTTACATAGACAAGATAAATATTTAACAGCAGTTCAGATATTATTGCAATAGCCATTCTGTAGTAATAAGTATTTGGGAAGTATCTGAAGGAAGAAAGTAATAAACTACTCATCCAGTCTCTTACCACTGGCTCAGTGAGTAGAGAAAGTAGCATGAAAAGAGTTGCCATACCAATGACAGAAACGAAGTGCTTCGGTCATGTTAATTATCTAGCAGAAAAAGGGACAGAAGGCATGAGAACATATATTTAAGAAGAATCAGCAATATTCAGCAGATCCATGAAGATAAAGATAAGGTAAACAGACAAAAAAATTGACCCAGGATTCAAATAAAATGGAACAGAGGAGAAAGGCCCTCTACAGAAAGCTGATGAGGTAAAGATTACAACAGAGAAGCATAAAAATGACCAAGTCATGGGCAAATATTTTTGGCAATAGAAATTAACAGAAAACTACATTCAACAATAGCATGAGAACAGAGCTGAATTGGGTCTAATAAAAAAACCAGACTAAGACTAAGTCCACAACAAAAATATGGGTGACAGGAGGAGAGAAGGGGGTCATATACAAGAAACTATGCTGGATGCGGACAGGATAGCAGTGAAACAGGACCATGCAGAATGCACAGAGCTGCAACAAGAGATACAAAATTGCACACTAGGGTGTTGGAGATAGAGGAGAACTAGTTTGAGTTAACACAAACATAGTATCTGAAAAACAGGAGTGCATAGCATAACAGTAACAAATCAGGAAAGGAGAGGTATGCAGGTACCAAAGATGAAGGCAGGACAGAAGATTAAGAGAAAATTCAGGGAAGGACAAAAGACAACTGAGGGAAGATACAACAGGGGTTTGCAGAATCAGGAGTGGAAGAGAGAACAGAGGATCATTCACTGTCTCCTGCAATACAAGGGGAGCATCAAGACAAGAAAAGGGACCATCAAGAGTAGGCACAAGGAGTCAAGCCCACAACATACACTAAAGGGGGTGGTTCATAGCATGATGGGTAGTTGAGCTGTGAAATTCATTTTCAAGTTACAATATGAGTATAGATAGGTTCAAAGGAAAGCAGAGGATGTTTCATGGAGCAGGTCTCTATTGAAGAGTACTAAATGCACAGAAGCACAATTAAAGTTCCTGAGCAGAAAATGGTTGGGGTAGGGGTAGATAACATAAAAAGTCATCTTCTCATAGTAGATGAAAATCCCTACCAAAATGCCGTGTCCATTGCCTTGGTTTCTTGGTAAGTTTAGACCAAAGATTTGTACCCTTAGGTCTTCAGATCCTTTCACACTCCACACAGGTAAACACTTTAAACCAGCATAAACTGACAGTTCCACAAGCTGAAACACCTTGCCTTCCTCCCACTCTTCATCCCCAGCCTTTACTGGGTGTTTGCATTGCCACAAGCATTCACAGAACAGTCAAGTGGACCTCATCTGTATTAAAACCACATGGAATAAAATAGCAGGTTACTGTTAACCTGGGTCACTTCCCCAGTGCAACTCTCCATGCAGCCACACAAATGCATGTCCTGACCCAAAGAAATTACTAACATGCAGGAAACAGTGGTGAGAAAAGAAGAAGTATGCACTGTGATTATTTAGCCTACAGAAGAAAAGGCTCAAGGGGCATCTTGTCAATGTGCATAAATAGCTGGTGAGATAGAGCAAGGCAGACTGAGCAAGGCTTTTCAGTGGTGTCCAGTGACAGGATCAGAAGCAATGGACATGGATTGAAACACTGAAAATTCCCTTTAAACATAAGAAAAAAAACCTTTTTTAAAAAACCTGCAAGGCCTGAAGAATGCAGGTTACATAAATGACTGAATGGAAGATATGACATGACATTTACTACAAGTGAGTTCACATCCCTGCTAAAAAAGCATTTAAGGTCTGAAGTTAAGGTCCACAAACAGAAAGTGGCTAAGCATTGTTGGCAGAGCATGACAAGGATCTCAAAGATCCACATTTGCATCCATGGACAGCATCAGACCAAAAAGGGAAAGAACTTTAAGACTTAGTTGTCTTTCATATATAATACTTGGCTATCTACACAGCCTATAAAAAACATTAAGCACAGTGATAAAGTTTCTGCTATTCCTCTTTTCCTTTGTCCACAGGCAGACAAAAAAAGTTTGACACCTTCAAGTTTTACCCCGATGACAGAGCACTTCAAGACTACTTCTGCCTCTGGCTATACAGACAGCTGGAGCCAGGGAACAAGTGCAACAGCAGGGACCCCCTCCAGCCCATCATCCAGTGGAAGGAGTGTAGAGTCAGGGAAAGACCAAAGGGTATCTGGATACACCTGTTGCCAGGCAAGTGCTAGCAAATAAGCACAAGAAATTGATGAACTAAACAGAACAAGAAAGTCTCAGGATAATAAAAAAATCCACTAACCTTCTTTCTTCATTTTAGGAGTTGACAAAGCTGCTCTGTTATTGTAGCACAGCATGCTCTGAACAAGGAACTGCTCAAACAAATGCACTGTTGAGTGTTCACACTACAAAAATGCATTTTCCATATTCATGTTTTGACAGACTACGCAGCCGGAGGATGGTCTTCAACACACCAGAGCAACCCACAGGGCAAAGGGTGAAAAAAGGTCTTTGCAGGAACAAGACAAATCACCACAAAAGGGGAGAAAAAGCTGTTGAAACAGTAAGACTTTAGTTGAAGCCATTTTTCTGTCCATTGCACCAATGCCTGGTTTGACTGCCTGTGGAGAAGTGAAGCCAAATAAGACATTTCTTTCCTTGATGAAGACCACTTTTGAACAATCTGCTACAGAGAGTTCACCTCTGCTGTACCCTAAGTAAGAGAGCTCAGCTGTGTCAAAGCACAGGCTTTTTGCAACCAAAAATAAGGTCCCAACACCACTGAAACCAGAAAGGCCTTAACAGTATCACTGTACTTGGTTTGTACCAGCCTAGAATGGAAGCCCAAAGCATCTTACAGGCTTGCTACTGAGAGAATAGACACATGAGCCTCCAATGGCTATAAAAAAAGGGTGTTTGTGAGGTGAGCAGAAGTAGAAATGATGAAGAAAAAAATTTGCTCCCAGCAATTGTTGGGAGGGAAGAGAACCTTGCTAAAACAATATTAATATCTCAGATGGAAAAACTGAACTAAAAAAGGGAGTGGGGACCCTGTTTGAGGTGACTTTTAAACCAAACAGGAAACATGTGGCAGGCGAGGGTCCCATCACTGACATGCTTTTGTTTTCCAGTGCATGAGTTACAAAACTGCAAGATGTAAAAATCTGTGTGGTCCTACATAAATACACAACAAATCTTTCCAGTTATTTTAAGACCCTTGCATCCCTAGTGCAAGATCAGTGATTTAAGTGAACTCAGCATAGCAACGAGATCAGCCCCAGGCTTCCACAAAGTAAATACAATAGTACAACAGTATAATGATGTGCACTGGAGACAGATAGTTTTTTAAGAAACAGCTGTATGAAGCCGAGTAGGCCAAGTCTCATTTTCTGCACTGTGGGAAATTGAAGCATTTTGAAGTTTTCCTTACAGCTGAAGCATAACAACAACAGCCACCACCTTGCCACACCTCCATCTCTGATCTCTCCCAACTGGATCTGATCATTAGACAAGGCTGCAGGGCTCCAGGTCCTCTGAACAGCTGCCAGCTGCAGTACAAACATTCTCATGAGGAATATTCTGATCATTTAAAACAGCATTTTTGACAGAAAACTGTTCCACTGGCAAATTCTCATGCAGCTCCACTTAAATATGCCTCTCCTCCTCACACATGCATGCACCAAAGCTACTTCGAGACGATAATTATGCTGCATGTTTGCAGTGCATTGGATTACTCCTGCCAAGTGATCCGTCTTCACTGAGAGACTCCAAGGAAAGGAGTCATCAAAACAAGGATAATTCAATGTCTGCACATAAGTGACATGTATTCCTGAAAGATATGTAAGGCAAAAAGTATATGGATTCCACCCCCCCACCCCGCCAAAAAGAGGCTTAGTAGCCTCAGAGTGGCTCACAGGGCAACAAGTTCAGCTCTTTACTCAACCAGCCAGCTATTGGGAAATTAACATTGTAATTATACCACTAATCTCAACCAACAACTGAAGAAGTGCAGGTGATTTGCGGTGGGTCTCTAGTTTACAGCAGATAACACACTAGTGCCACGCAGATCTGAGTAATACCTGTGTCTCCAGCTCTTCTGACTCAGCATTCAGCAGGGCTGCCAAGGGCTGGTCCAAGCTCCTGAACCACACCTGAAGCTGGACTGTGAAGACAAGCCCAGAAGGACAGAACTGCAGGCACACAGCAAGAGGGGGAACATCACACTTGGGTAGCTGTCTAAGTCTGCTCAACACCAAGCCTCTCTGGCCTAAAATGGGATTTCCCTCCAAAGCAATTATATAAAAGTGGTTCTTTACTAGACAGATCTGCTGCATCCAGTAGACCCAGAATTTGCCTGCTGACTCAAGCACAAAAAGTTTTTTACCCCCTGCTCCCTTTAAAAAGTAAGGAAAAACCCTAAAATGTCTGAGGGAACTAACTTTTTGGATCCATTTATCATGAACTGCAGTGTTAACTATGTTCCTCTGATGAGAAGTCCTTGATTTACATGAAATCCAGCTGAGACCTCTCAAGTGCTGCAAAGTATCCCTCCTGCTCTCCTACCTATCAGAGACCATGAACACAGTATCAAGGGAAGGGGTTATGGAAAGATGATAATTTTGGGTGAGTAGTACAGCTGGGAAGCTTTTTTCAGTAATCTCTCACATACATCTTCTCAAACTTCAAGGGTGAGCCCAACACCCTTCTGAGCTCAGATCCTGGGTCCTCTGAGGCTTGAAGACTTGGTTACCACATACAATCTGTTGCTTATCGACTCCCCCTCTACCCATTAAATTAGTTATGATCTCTTGCTCTCTGGCTCAGTGAATCTTTAAATCTTCTATGTAGAACATAACCACTTTTGCCAGATGGATAAGTCATGTCCCATACTCAGACTTACAGGAGCTCCCTGCCTGTTTGGGCACATTGCTGGAAAGTCACAGATCTAGGTTTGATCTAAATCAGGTGCACGAAAAATAATAATGCCTCTTTCTGGAGAGGGCAGCTCCTGCCTGAGCAACAGGCCCTACCCAACACACTAGCTTTCAGTTACCTGTTTTTCAGGACCTATCTCCTTTTGGATACTGTTAACCAGCCTTTGCACCTAACCCAGGGCACAGGCACACTGAGGGGGCAAAGACAGCACACTGCTTTTTGCCTGCATTGCACTGGAAATAGAAGCCCTAGGGAGCAGAGAGTAGGACTCCTATTGCTGCATGCACACAAGCCAGTCGCATGCAGCCAACAAGTTCATCTGTTACACCTCTTTTTGGTGCGGTGCTGCACAAAACACAGCTGTAATGTCCCCAGACATAAGCTGGTAAGCTCACAGTATGCTGTATGGACTCAGCAGCTTAGATCTTCATTTGCTCAAGGCCCTCTTATCACTTTTCATTTTAGCATGTGGGTGTCCCATCTCCTGGTCTCAGGGATTATTTGGATTAGCAATACTGCATTTATATCCCTTTTAGTCCAGGTAGCTAAAGGAGATGAACTGGGTTTTCCAGTGAGTTATTAGAAGGCCATCAAGTGGATTGATCTCCTATCCATCCCAGAGCTATTATGAGGAGGTCACAAGTCAGCCAAACACATTCATGATGAACCCTCCTGAGCTACTAGAGGATACAGTGTTAAATCAGTAGATTCCTCAAACATCCTAAGCCCTTCCTGAGCTAGCCTGACAGCCCATCTCATGCAAACCCTCAGCCTGCTACCACCACTTACATACCAGCTTTCCTAAGGTACATTGTCTTTCTAGAGTCAGTGGGACTCCCCAAGCAAGTAACATCACACACAGAGCTGGCAGAATTAGGTTGGGAAAAATAGGCCAAAACAGGCATATATTTAACTTTGAGTCCAAACCTCAGAATTGTATTTTACCAACAAGTAATTCATACACACTCATACAAAATCCACATTCAATAACCACTAGAAAGTTACTGAACTAGGCAATCCAGATATTTTATAATCCAGAGGTTCTGTCAGAAACATTTCTATTCCTACTCCAAGTAGAGGTTTAAACATGCAACTTCTCCCTTACAGCCCTATATCCATCCTTTTATCTGTAATCAAGCAACTTCTTCCTGTACAATCTTTTCGGAAATTGTTCCTTACTCATTTCCAACTAACGCACTAGACTTTTTTTGTCTAAAGATTGTGAGGATGGAGGGTTGAGACACCCCTGCAGGAACCAGGCCACTACCCTTCTTCCAAGCTGCAAAAAGCCACCTTTGCAGGCAGATCCAGGCAGACAAAGAAAGAGGGCACAAGGGCAGCCTGCCTCTCTCAAAGTTCTGTAGCAACTTCCCTGGGCTTGTGATGATCTTCCAAGCTGGACAAGACAGTACGGCTGACACCGAGAAGTTACCATGTGACTCCAACAAGCAAATTGAGCAGCTGATCCTTAGATCAGATTTCTAGAAGGCACCATCTGCTTCCACCCTCTTCTAGGATCCACCTCTAGCCAAACCTCAGCAGTACGGTTGGCAAGTTGAACCCACAGAAGCACCCAGAACATTTTATCACACCTTTGGTACAATTTTGCTATATCTCCTGCAGCATGATTGCTTTTTATTTTGCTCCTGCGTCCCAAACTTTTTCATTCCCTCCCCAGCAACAGTAAAAATCTTTCTAACACGTTTGTCAACTGCCCAAAGCACTTCAGGATAAGGAAGTACCCTCTCTGTACTTGCTCCCACTTTATACACAGTTGAGTGCAAAAGACATAGAATTTAAGAATTCAGACACTTGCAATTAGGCAACATGTTTTTAATTAGAGACGACCTAATATAATTGCTCAAATACAGACACTAAGGTTTTAGCCTACATCATGCTATTAGGTACAGAGAATAAAACTGAGTTATTAACCCATGTTTTAATTGTCCAAGACTAAGATTGCACAGTCTAGGAACAGCCATCTGTATAGCAAAGTGCATTGGAAAGAACACCAGTACTCTGCAATCACCCAGTTCTTGGGGAGTGGGAAGGTTGAAGGAGGAAGACAACTAGCAAAGAGAACACACACTGATGTGCAGAGAGGAAGAGCCTTTGAAAAAAATCTGCAAAGAGGATGCTTTGATAGTGACAGTTCCAAGGAGCATGGAGTAATACAAAGTCAAATTTCAAGAGCAGGTAATGGTTCTACACCAGCATGCAGTTTCTACACCAACCTAAGAAATTCTGCCTTTAGTCAGGTGAGAAATCTTATTCTTTAACAGGAGCTTTGCTGATATAAAAATGAATCATTTCTTTTCACACAAAATCCTTAAGGAACATTAAAAGGTAGAAATTCAAAAGGTAAATCAGGTAGCCTAACTCTTATAAGCTACCATAGTGATGGGTCTTGGAAAGGAGTTCTACCACAGGACCAGGTGCTACTAGGCTAGAAAAGGATTCCAATGTAAAAGAAAATATAGCTCAGCTCATTAGCCTTTAATACCTGGTCCAGGTAGTAACTCCTGTGGTTGTTTCTGTGTTAGCCTGCTGCTAGAGCAATGAGAAAGAAATGTCAGTGCTTCACACTGGCACTGCAAACAACCTGCTTCCCTATGATACTCAGGGAAGCAAAAAATTTTCGTAAAAAAATTTTAAAAATCACAAAAGGCCAGACAGCACCACACTTCAAAGTTCCCAATAACTTTAAGAGAAGCATTGTTCATTTTTAGACCAAAGGATTTGACTTAATAATACTTTATATCTGCATTGGGTCTCTACTATGACTCAGGGTACATATATAGTATTTCTGAATCATGGTATTGGTCTCACATTGACTACCCTCTGACAGCATGTTGCAGTCAATTAAGCAACTTGAAGGTTCATGAAAAGACCTCACTCCTAATCTCTACATAGCTTCCACAGACCTGTAACCAAGGCAGCAAACAACTTAATGGCTAATGGGCATTTCATGAATCTTGAACACCATCGTCTTGGAAATGTGTGTTCTGATTCCAAGGTTAAACATTTAATCCACTTCCCCCCCTTTTCATGTTAAGCATGTAGCAACTAAACCTTGCTATTTAAACCGAGACGCTGCTTCACAGTGTAGATCTGTTGTCTGTCTTCTTCAGGCAACCACACAGTTGCACACAAGAAGTACCATGTCAAACAAAAAGTATATATTTTATATTAAAAATACTAAGGCCTCTCCCACAGCTTTTGTTTTGGTGTGTGTGGTTTTTCTTTGGGTTTTGGGGGTCTGTTTTTTCCTTCATGCATCATTAAAGACACTTGACAAATAATCTAATACTTGATGGATGTTCTGCATTAGAATGTGAATTCCAAGTTTAAATTTTCCTGAGGCTGCATTAAGGCACAAGACAGTATCTCCTACTTCAACAACACTATCAGTCTTGACAGTGGTCAGATTTCAAAGGAAAGCATCTAGCTGCCAAAGGACCAGCTTGGGACATCAGATGATCCTATCCATCCCACTAGTTTGCCAAGCACTTGCAAGCATGCCACAAGTACCCAGGCAAGTAGCCCCACACACATTCATTGTATTCAGCTGGAAGGAGGGCTATAGCTCAAATGATTCAGGGAGTGCCTTACAACAAGCACCCAAGCCACAAGCAAAGCTGGATTATCCCCAGCTTCATTGCTCCTTAGACAGCTTCACAAAGCCTTCACAACATATATTCTGCCAAAGAGACAGACTTCAGCAGACTTCAGGGAGGAAGGAGTCACAGTAACCACTTAAGACCCAGAGAACAGCTCCTTGACCATCTGCTCCATACAACCAGCACTCAGGCATTTCACCAGCATACAGTGAAGAACTTGTTTGACCACCTCATCAAGCATTCCCCTGCTCTTGCTCTCCTCTCCCCCTTGGCGGGGGCAGACAATTTCCTGTTTACAGATGTTTGACAGGGGTATCCATCAGTCTGCACCTTTGCAAAAAGTATATAGCAGGTAGCACAACATCCCACCTTCCCAAGCTTGCAAGGTACCATCCTAAATTTTACGCGGAGATGTGAAAGCACTTTGCTGGCACCAGAACAACAGTATGCTCTCTGAACCACACATTTCAGGACCTGAGAAACCCGATGTGGTAATTCAAGGTGCACATGGTACTTATTTTACCATTGCATGTAGTATAATAAATTTTTCCATGACAGATTTCAGTCCTAGTGTTCAAGAGCTCATTAACAAAACTGCTTTAAAAGGTGCTAATAGAAACAAATGCCTTTAACATCACAGACTTCCCAGATGACTCCTGCTACAGAGATGGATGACAAATGACTCTGTCAGTCATCTTTAAATTCCATATTGACTACATTGAACAAATTACCCATTTATTTTTAGAGCATGTTCCATTTTAAACACAAGTGATTCAGTCCAAGAGACATTCTATACTGCATCACTATTTCGTGGGTTAACAACTCAAATTTAAATGGATTTTAATTCTGGGACAAACACTTGCTTTTTTTCCTTTTGCCTCTAGACATTGCTTGGGAATTTTAATTCAGGCTTCAAACCAAACAAATGTTGGTGTTCTACAAGCATCTGCAGAGAAATATAAAAATATCTGGAAAGTGTGAAAGAGCCAGCCTGTTTTGCTACATGCATAAAATGAAACCTCAGCGAAGGTCTCAATAATAGCCCTCCTGACTGCTGTGCACACGCTCTCTCCCACAGACCACCTGCTCTGCAGCAAGGGAACACTGCCTGCGCTGCTGCGTCCTCAGAGAACTTTGCAATACAATGGAGCACAGCAATTCCCCAGGGAGCACAGTGCTGATCATTTACTTCAATATTTCAAACAAGAGCACCAGGGTTTCCCCCTTTTTTACAGTCTAAAAGGAACAGCTTGCCATACTGCTCCCTCTGTGCCCCCAAGCCATCTCCAGGATTATCTGCATTATAGGCAATGTTCTGGACAACAGGATGAGGGACTGGGATCAAGCTTAGGCTCTCCTAACTCATGGAAGAGGAGGATATGGGTAGAGAGCTGGGGAAAGAAAGTCCTGAGGAGCTAAGGTTTCTGTTGCTGCTGCCACTGGAAAGAGGATGAACAGGAGCTGCAACAGGTACTGCAGCAGGGGAACCCCGCTCCAGGCTCAGCTGCTGCCCTGCTTGAACCCAACTCCTTCCAGAGCAAAAAGCAGGCTGTGGGGCCACAGCCAGCCTCTTGCTCCCAGCAGTCTGCTGCCCATGACAACAGCCCATTTTGCCTGTAGCTTAGACCAGTCTTACTGGTCCATATTCTGGTGAACCCACAAACATCTGAGATGAGGACACCGTCTTGCCAAGGGACAGTCCCAGCACCTCATAAGGAGCCCTGCCTCAAGAACCTAAACCTCCTACTTCAGGGCTGACAATGGGATACCCTAGCCATAGCATGGCTGATCAAAAGAGTCCAAGACTGACTCACAAGCCCATTATACAGCTGCTGCCTAGCCACTGTTCATTAACTGTAACAAAAATGACCCTGGGCTCCCTACATCAAAGGACCTTGCCATTTCTTAATTAATTCTCAGCATCTTGCTGGCCTCAAATCTCAGCTGGAAAACATCAACTGGAATAGGTAGCATCTCAGCCTGCCCTTTGCTACTGTCTGTACTTTTATTTTTCCTGTGTCACATACCACCCACCCTCCTAAGATTATCATCAGAAACCAAAATATCGCTGTGTTTTAGGACAAATGCATAAATACGTAAGGTCTAAGCTGCTTTAAATGTTATGAACATTAACTCTAATAAAGACTAAGACCAACAAATGTATTTCTAAGGAATTAAACCAAACCCCTGCAGTGTTTGCCACTCAGCCATCGCAGAACCACAACAGCACATATAGTGTTATAAGAGAAATGGGTAAAAAAAAAAAGCAAGACTGACTCATCTCCTTATTGCCAAAACCAAAGAAAGACGATGAGGGTAAACAAACAGACATCCTGAAGAAAAGGGGGCATTGCAATTCCTTTTCACACTAATAGGCAGATACACAAACTGGTGCGAGCAGGACCATCCTCCAGCCACTCCTAGAAGTCGATCCGGAGGGAAACAGCCAATACTACAGCAACATTCTCAGCAGCGCAGGTGCCACTGGAGGTCAGGGAGCACCTGAGGTGCTGGTAACTCAGGGCACTGATGGTTTTTAGTTATATATGCTGGGAAGCTGTGACAACTGCAGGTATGATCCACTTGTGGAAGCTACACATATACTTGGATACCCAAAGCTGTTTTGGGTTATATTCACAAAGGCATACTTTGGCTTAGGCTGGCAAACATCCCTTCTACAGAACAGGAGGGAGAGTGAGCCAGAGCACTTATATAATGCTTGAGCTCTCCTCTCTATCTGTAGGGGCCCACAAAGACTACAATCTATGCATGCTGAAGCCAGACCTTGTGGGTACTCCTAAATTTGGGGGAGACTAGGCAGGTAGGACTTAGGACAAGAGAGACACTTAGAAAGAACAAAAGAAAAGTCATTCTGAAGACAAGTTATATTATCCAGCAAAGTCCATCATTACAAACTAAGATACTTTGGAGTAATTGCTTTTAATTACTAAAAGTCTTTGTTTGAACTTTGCAACATGCTTAAATGGTAGAGGAATGGAAAGGTTGTCTTGCAGGTTTTTTTTAAAAAAAGCAGCTTTCAGAGTTGAAATCACAGGGACAGACTTAATGCCTGCATCCAACAAGACAGATTTCTAACCACCTTAAAAACTAGGTAACCCAACCTCTTTGTTAGAACAGCTCCTGGCCTGACACCAACTATTGAACACCATCACTTTTGCAACTTGAATCACCCCCACTACACCACAACCACATCTTTTGCAGTATTTCAAAAAGCTAATAAGCTAAATTCCACTCACACTATCGAGGTAATCACATTGTTTGTAAGACGACCATTCAAAAGGAGGCAAGGAAAAGGATTTAGTACTACCTTGAATGAACACTACTTGGTGTCAGACATATGTGCAAAACTCCACAAAGCTTCACAGGGATTATCTCACAGTCGGAAAGAATGCTAGATTGCATGCCACATACATGAAACAAAGCCACAGAAAGATGCACTTCAGTAACAAGTCTTAGCCAGTTATTTATTGGAATACAATAAATACCACATTGTTTATTAGAACACAATTAAAGTACTGAGCATATGGATTTTGATTCAATTCTTTGGGATGTTCTGAGCACTTGTAGACCGCCTGCTTTCAAATAAATCATTGCCATATTCAGATATTGATAGTTCCTGATAAAGTCAATGTGTGCATCAGCTCATGCTCTAGCTTCAAACAAGCTGATGAGAAATAGCTGATTGATACTAAGAAGGTTAGGAGTCCAAAGCTCAGGTCACATTAAGTCAGCAACACATTGGCATATGTATCACAAGCAATACAACATGTCATCTACCACCAACTTACACAACACTCGCCTCTCACAAGCACTGGCCATCTGACTAACACTCTTTGTTCTGAGCTAACTCCCCATTCACTCTCCTGAAAAAAACAAGTAAATAGACACAGCATTTCCTCCCCAAGACAGATACTCTTCCCCCTGCTATACTAGATGGAGACTGGATCAACAGGATGAGTGTTGTGTGTTGACTAAGCACACACTGCTTTCACCACCTACTTCTGGTTCCAGCATGAAAAGTCAACACTGCACCTGTGTTGTCCAAATGGTGTGCATTTCAGAGACAAACAGAAGATAAGTAGAGAGCAGCCAATATACATACTATACTCTACTTCATAAAACACACATACTACACAGAAATTATAATCCCTTCTTAGTGGAAAATCCAAATTTTCAAAATGAATCCCCAAGCTAAAATGAATTACTGTAATAACTGCAATCCTCATAGGAGCACTAATCAGAAAGGCGCAGCTGACCACCTGCTATGTGGCACCACCAGCACAGCAGCACCCTGCCCCTAATTGCTGCCATATTCAGACACGGCTAGGTGCCCCACAAAATGAGACGTTAGTGCTGGTAAATACGTGGACAGGAGCACAGCCTTACTGATTGTTATACAGTCTCACTACGCACTTCTGCTGAGTGCAGCATTTTAAAAAAAAGCACTACTGCAGCTCCAAACAGCAGGATGCAAAAATCTAAACCCAGGCCAAGTAATTTCTTCTGCAACTAGAGAAACACACGGGAAACGATGCAAGAGACAACAAAATGAATTGTATGTGCCCTGTGTCAGTTCAAACTCATTATCTATGCAGGCTGCAAAATGGGAAAAGCAGCATTTGACAATACTACAGGCTGAGGCAGCGCTCTTAACATACTTAAGTTATTTAATTGCTAACAAAAATATGCAGTTACATAATAACACAAGGTAATAACCAGAATATGAAGTCACAAGATTGGCTTGCAGCAACAGAGCAGAGGGGAAAAAGGCAGTTTGTGCTTTAAATTCTGCTGCATTGTCAAGGAGCCAAGAAGCAAATCTGGGGGCTTCTTTTACAGGGGAGGGATGTAACCACCGAAAATTCAGCGCGGGACTCTTCGTCACCGCCTGCACGCATCCACATCCCCAGTGATGTCAATCCCCGCCAGCACGTCGCTCATCATAATTCTACACTATTTGCTCGCTAGCGAAATTCCGCCGACAGGCCGACGGCTGAGCCCGTAACCCACCAGGGCCCATATGTTCCACGGAGCGTCCCCCCCCG
>NW_010553281.1:0-40793 GCF_000687285.1 Phaethon lepturus | reverse complement strand
CAGCCCGTGCGTACGGAGCCAGCCCTGGCACCTGTACTGGGTGTCCCGTGCTGTTTAGGCCAAATGAATCTCAATTTATTTGCTTGACTTTTAAGAGAGAGTGGGAGGTGGGAAAGCTGAGCTCTCACAGTGTGGAATGTTGTTCTTGTGGTCTCAGAAAACCCAAGGACACGGTGTGTGCTCCTAGATGGGACTGAATGACTGCAGTGGGGGATTCTGTGCTGTGCGATGGGAAAATACCTAATGGCAGGGGGAAGAATGTATCTCCTCCCTGGTCTTTAGGGTTAAACTGTATTTGAGTCTAAATTTGAGTGAATTAGCAAGATAATGGAATTGAAGTTTCTGAAGTTCTGAATCATTGGGTAGATGACTGTAACCCTCTAGGTTTTTTTCCTTTTTTAAAAATTTTTTAAAAGTTATAGAATACGTATTGTTATAATTGGGCTGTCTCGCAAACTGTAGCGTTCTCCTGACTGCTTTATCCTGCCATGCTGTGTACCAAAGAGTGGAATAATGCGTCTTGCAGCACTGCAGAAAATTTATGTAACTCTGCTCCCCAAACCCAATTTCCCACAGAAACATTGTATATAATAACTTTGTCTCACTTCCTTTTTTTCTCATGTCCTCCCTTAATTTCAAACTAAAACATACTAGAATCTAGCTTCAAAGTTGGATTAGCAGCTGCCTATGCTCTTTATCAGCAGAATAAGCAGAATATGTTAGAATATTGATCATTTAGCATGTTGTTCTAGACTCCTAAATGTGTTCATCTGTAAGCCTTTTACTTTTTTTTCCATTGGATGCCCAATTGAATATTGCTGTGTTAAATTGGACATACGCATCTGTAGCAAAATCACTGTAATTATGGAATTACTCTTACTTTCATTGTACTATGGCATATATCGCTGGAGAGGTACATGCTGTAAGAAAATCTAAACTAAAGTAATTTTTGTTAGTGCTTACAAATCTAAGAAAGGTTTACACTTCTTCATTTCTAAGAATTAAGGATAAATTTAAGCTTTTAAAAACTCTAGGGAAAAAACTCACAGATTTTTAACAAAGTACTTAATTGATGTTTTAAAATACTTCCATATTAAAGAATATATTGTATTATACTCTTTGAGGAAGACCAAAGCTAATATTTTGTCAGTCAGCTTAGTCTGTACTGTAGCAAAAGATAAGACAACTGTAAAACTTACATCAATTATGGGCAGTACAACAAGCAGTTTTTCCAAGCGTGGGATTGTCTGGGTTTTAAACTGACCTGTTCTTCTCAAAAAATGTTTTTGGTGAGTAAAAATGTTCTTAAAATTAATATTTTTGAGCACATAGTTTGTAAATCCCTGCATAAATGTATGGGATGGTGACTCAACCACTTCCCTGGGCAGCCTGTGCTCGACAACGTTTTTGGTGAAGAAATTTTTGCTCCCCTGGTGCAACTTGAGGCTGTTTCCCTTCATCGTATCACTAGTTACTTGGGAGAATAGACTAGCACCCATCTTGCTACAACCTCTTTTCAGGTAGTTGTAGTGAGCAATAAGGTCTCCCATCAGCCTCCTTTTCTCTGGACTAAACAAGCCCAGTTCCCTCAGCTGCTCTTCATAAGCACTTGTGAGTGCTCAGACTCTTCACCAGCTTTGTTGCCCTTTTTTGGACACTCTCCAGCTCAAATCATCACATCACCCAGAAGTCCCTCTCTATTTGCAAAGAACAGGTCCAGTGGAGCACCTTCCTTACCTGGCTCACTTACCAGCTGTGTCAGGAGGTTATCTTCCACACCCTCCAGGAACCTCCTAGGCTGTTTCTGCTGTATTTTATTTCCAGCAGACATCTGGTAAGTTGAAGTCCCCCATGAGAACAAGGGCTAGTGATTGTGAGACTTCTCCCAGCTCCTTACAGAATATTTTGTCTGCCTCTTCATCCTGGTTGGGTGTTCTGTAACACACTCCCACCATGATATCTGCCTTGTTGGACAACAGTCGTCCTCTCAGTTCTGTCTTACTGGAAGAAACCCTTTAGGAATAAGCAGTTAATACTGATGAGCCATCACTCCTAATCAGCTGCTACATTCTCCCTTTCCCAGGCAGTGGATGGCTGACTAGCGGAGAGAATGCTGCTGACTAGATAATCCTAGGCTAAGACTGCTTGCTTTATCTGTGCTTTTCTGCAGTTTTCCAGTCTTCCCACAGTGTAGCACCTGTGGTTTTCTCTTTCCCCTCTGCCTTCCTTTCCAGTGGCCTGCCGATGGCCCCACCAAGAGCTGTGGCCCCGGGCCTCCTGCCCCACCTGGCTGCGGACAGTTCCTAGCGGAGTGTCCCGGGTGGCTGCCGGGCTTGCGGGGATGCAGGAGCGGGTGACTTTTGGGCTGCTGTTTCTGTTTGTGACTGAGGGAACTGGGCCAGGCAAACACTTTATTTTATCCAGAGAGTGCCACAGGCTAAAGAAATGGCTTAGTGGAACACATCCGGCTGAAGAGCCGTATGTCATGCAGGCCTGGTGGAACTCGGGGACTTCGTGCAATCCTTTGAGTATAGTTCATCCTCAAAGACTGCAAATTCCTCTCTGCTGAGATCTGCCTGACTAATGCCAGCCAGGAGCTTGTTGCACGCCACTGAGGCGGGACCCCCAAGCACAGCTATTGCAAAGCCTCATGTTTGCACTCTTCTAGTTGGAAACCTTTTTGCTGTTATTCCTTAAGCTATCCATATAAGCTTTACATGAGCCGTTTGAATATGAGGAATCTTTTTTAAGTGCTGTTATCTATCGTGGGTGCCAGCTCCCCTTGTACTGCGTGACCATGGGGACATGTGTCCTAAATCTTGCTATGATCAGAAAGAAAATAACTGTATTCTGAAGTCTTACTGACAGCTGTAAGAGTATTCAAAGCTATTTCCTCCCACTCCTCCTTAGTCTTGATGATGGGTACAAAAGCTGGGAGTATCAACAAATATTTGGTTACACTGCAGCATCTGACGTTACCCTTTGAAAACTGTTGTTCTGGTCTGCAACTTTAAAAAAAACCCTGATGCCCATAGTTTTGAAAAAGGGTCTGCAGTGGATAAATTAGAAGTGGGATAGAGTTGAAAGGTCAGCGTTTTCTTGCTCCTGCTTGGTAATATCCTAAACTTCTCTGCCTCAGATTAGATTAGACTAATGTTTAGCTAGTTTCCTCAGCAATGTTTGGTTTTCAGAAATTGTATTTGACTATCAGATTATTATTTTTTTCTTTGTGGCCATTCCAAAGTGTTTTTTCTGCAATATTATTCCTTTTGGAGGTTATTAATCATATTTGATGATTTAAGAGTGGCTATTGTCAATATTCATGCAAGCATATAAAACTGCATATAAAACAGACCTAAATTTTAACTGATAATGTTTCTTTTACTTTGGGGGAGCAGGGGGCACTTCAGCAAGGTATTTGGAAAGCTATATTTATATCAGTTGGATCATTAAATCAGAATCAAGTGAATGGGTAAAACCAGCTCGATAAAAAGAATCTGATAACTGTATATTTCTCTGTGTGTGTGTGTATAAATACATATTGTACTCTTTAGTTCCACAGTACAATAGAAGCTAAACAATAACTCTCAGTGTTATTGCCAGATACTTCTGGAGTGGGGAAAACAGTCTGTGGACAGCTGAAGTTCCTTTAGTGGGACGAGTAAGCGATGTACTTAGTGACCTTAGTAATTTGTGGTGGGTCTCAAGATGAAAGCATATTTTGGATCTAGGAGGGACTCTTAGCTGTCACAACAGAATTATTATTACCAAGCAAGTAATAACCATCACTACATAACTAAACATTTATGTTTATTGCCTAGGAAACTTTAAAGGCAATTTTTATATATCATTACAACTGGAAGGAAAATACAAACATTTTCAAGTCCTAGATGTGATTCATTTTTTTAGTATGTCTCATGATATGGGTTATATATTTCATTATGGAGCAATACAGTGGTGTATAGCCAGTTTAAAACAATACCTCTGTCTAAGAACTGGTTATGTAGAAGGGTTCAGATGTGATTCTTGGCTCTGTGCAGGACATCCCTGTATAGAAGCAATATCCTCCCTCCGCTACGCTTCTAGTACTGCTGTGGCTGTGCAATGCTTTGCTTTTCCTCATGCTTCATGTTTCTCCCTCTTTGAGCTTGCTCGAATGTGTTGCACTTAGAGTCTACTGCAAACTTTAGGGCTTCCCCTTAATCCTTTGTCAAAGACCTCAGGTTTGTTAGTCTTGTTAGTCTGTTACCATGGTGTTTCCTTCATTTATATTCCTTGTGAAAGATGCCCAGTTCATATTGAAGCTCACAAACCACATTTTCAGTTACGTGGTATTCTGCAGGACTTGCACGTATTTTTTTGCTAAACTAATTTTCTCTTGTGTTCATTGATCTCTTTAATGAAAGTCTAAGCATTTTTATGAGCCAAAACCTCATTACACTGTGCAGAGGCTGTACTTTAAACCTATCTGTTCTGTTACTGTACATTTTAATAAAACTTTATTAGATTTCTCTTCTGATGAAAGA
Source organism: Phaethon lepturus (assembly GCF_000687285.1). NCBI lineage: Eukaryota > Metazoa > Chordata > Aves > Phaethontiformes > Phaethontidae > Phaethon > Phaethon lepturus. Next base: position 36,267 of record NW_010553281.1, on the reverse strand, counting down.
CAGCAGGAAATGTTTCCTTCATTAGAAAACTTGAGGTGCTGGGAAGCTTAATGTTGCATTCTTGTTCTCAGATTAATTATGGGTTTTTGTTATACCTGGCTAATGAGTCTTCTATGAAAGGAATTCAATTTAAACTATCCCATAGAAGAGCACCGCATTCATGTCAATATTATCTCTAAATATCTGACCATGTGGCTGATTTTCAATGAATAATAACTTTTTTCGGTCTTGGATTTATTAAGTTTTTTGTGTTGTAAACAGGTATGATACACTTTTTATAACAAGGTATTTTGTCTAAATTCTGCTTCTACGAGTGACATTTCACTTTGCTACAGCAGCAGATGCAAATCTACTACAAATATATATCTACTGAAATGTATTTTCTTTTTTTAGTGAAGAAAACTTCATTTTTTTTAAAGTGGTTTCCTATGCAACATGGGGTACAGTAATCTGTACAGCTATTAGTTTGAATAGGATGAAATGAAATTCCTATTTCATAGGAATGAAAGCATTTTTATATAATTTAATTTTGTAAAATCCTGAGTAGCATCTGGAGGGAAGAGAATGACAGGGAATTAAACTCGGTGGATTTACTGAATATGTTGAATCTACTCCAATGTCTTATTTTTCCTTGTATGACCACTGCACATATGTTTGGGATGCTACTGAGAACTGGTGAAAAAGCTTAATTGAAAGCTACAAGGAGAGGTGGCTGTTGTGCAGATCTAAGCCACTTTTTCCTCTTTCTTTTATTACAGCCATGACTTATTAACGTCTTAGCTTAAGTAAGAGAGGTTAAATATCGCTTGCATTTTCTTTCCGTGCTGTCACCAGTCTAAGGCTGTAATCAAGAAAGATTTTTACATCCCATTTTATTTGTGCCTGAATTATTCTTATGTTCCAAGCTCTCCTTTTTTTAAACCAGGAAAATATAAAAAAACCCCACGAAACCAAACAAAAAAAAATGCTTCTAACCCAAGTGAGTAGTCAAAAACAACTTGCATATTGTTCTCCTTAAAGAGGGAAGCTGGTGATAAGGTTGCCTTTCACAAACAGAGACTTGTTTATTTGCAAGCAATTTACATAAAGCCCTATGTCCAAGTAAGATCCAAATGTAAGTTTTTGAGCCAGTACTCCTAAGCGTATCTTTCAGTAATAATTATTCTCCTGTTTCTTAGCTGTTGCTGAACCCAGAAGCTTCTTCCTTTGCTTCATGACAGAGTCAGGCTGTGAGTTGGACCCTTCCAGGTTTTTTGGTTTCTTTTCCAGCTTAAATCCATTCAAACAACCCTAAAATGTAGGCCCCAGCTGAAATGGCCATGACTCTTGGTGACCTATGTTTTGGTTTAGAAATTGGTTGAGCATGTACCTTCTCCGGAGACATGTCCAGTGATGTGACCATACTCGAAGCCCACGTGGTGGGTTGACCTTGGGCTGCAGCCAGATGCCCAGCCAGCTGCTCCTTGCGCTGCTTTCCCCCAGTTGCCACTGGTGTTTCATCCTTCCTTCCGTACGCGTCCCCAGAGGTGCCAGCCATGTCGCCGCTGGGCTCAGCCCTGCCCTGTGGTGGAACTGGCCGTGCCTGGTGCAGGGCAGCCCCGGCTTCTCCTCACGGAGGCCCCTGCTGCCAGCACCTGGGGAGGGCCACCCCACGCTGCCATGCACGGCACTCACCACTTGGTTGTCAGTCTTTATTGATAAAGTGTTATTGTGTCCTGAAGTGGCAAAGTCATCCCAGCAACAGTTTCTTCCTCGTTGCTGTTGGTGTCTTACTGATGCGAGAGCCCCACAGCTGGATAACAGGGGCGAGCAGAGTGGGACATGGCTCACCAGGTGCTCCAGGACGTGGGAGAGGTGGTGGCAAACCATCATCCAGCAGAGAAAGGGCTGAAGGGAGATGGCAAATCTACAGGTAGAGCTAATTTATGCTTCTTGGTGAGTACACCTCAGGCCTGCATAGCAGTAAATCGTTGTAACAGAAGAGAACGTGGGCCTTATCTCAAAATATTGTGAAAGAAGGAACAAGACTGTATGGCAACAGTGCTGATGTTTAGCTTACCAGGGGTTTTTGTCTCCTGGATGATGGTGTCTAGAGTTGCCCTTTTTCATGCATGGAATCATTTTGAACCTGAAGTTTTAAAATTTTAGATAGATATAGATGTCACCACCAACCAGGTGCTATGGTTTGTGTCCCTTAGATTTCATTAACTCTTCTCTTTTCAGTAGGATGGTTTTAAATCCTGCAGGATAAAGAAGGGAGGGTCTGGTAGGAAAAGCTTTCCAGGGCTTCTGAAGGCTCCTGGGCTTGGAAACTGCCTTGGGATTTGGCCTTGTTCTGGTTAGTTTTGGGTTTAATACTTAATCTTTAAAAGTCTTTGATAGTTGCTAATGTTCATGCTCGTGGCTAAGGATGGAATAAATGCCGAAGCACTAATCTGTATGAGTTGGTGTTTAACTGAGTTATGTACTTTTAAAATAAACGCCCACTTACAGCGACCTACTTCTGTCTGACACACTTCATCTAATGTAAGGAGAACCTTCTTTCCTGTAAGCAGGTCACTTCGAGGTGTTCCTAATGACAGGGATAAATAATTTATGAACATAGAGCAGTTTGTTTTTCAGCTGGGGCTTTGATCTAGAAATACACGGAGAGAGTGGACGGGTTCAGATTGCAGGATAAATGCTTCCCATGCCTCCCAGGAAGTGATTTACTTTTGCCCTCCCCAGAACACCTCAGGTTTTGGCTCCTGACAGGCATTCTGTCACAGGTAAGGAAGTGTTGTTGGTGGAAATACCCTAGGTGTTGTCCTGAATGATATACCAGCAATAATTTGTCACACGATGTGTGTAATGACTGGCTATTCACTTCTGAAGGACCACTATACATGCTAGTCCATGAGTCAGCCCAAGTCTACTGGCCTCAGAGGCTTTAATCTCTGGAAAGATGTGTTAAGATATATCCTCTGGCTTATTAAGCAGAGAGAATGATGCAAATGCAGCCAGTTCCATATAACTGACATGACTTGAATTAACTGGTAAAAACTGACTGCTCCCTCCTAATTGCTACAAAATCACCCTACACAAAGCAATAGGAATGTTGTGAGTGTTTAGTGGCGAATGATCCAGCACCATTATCTTCCTAATAATGTGTCTGGAATATTTTGGATTATACCAAATGTGTTTACATTATTAGTCTGGATTTTAATGATCAAGTTTTGTGCTATATTTGCTGCTATGGCCTCTTGGTACAACATAAGATACAAGAGCTCTTGGCTGCAGGTCATCAAACAAATGATTTGCAGCGTAGGCCCCCTGAGCAGTGTGCCCAGAGGGAATGTGTGGTAGCATGAGACATCTCCAACTCATCCCACTGCCTCCTTGACTCTCTTCTAGCTGCAAAGAGGGTCTGTTTTTCCAGACTAAGAAATGCTCTGAGGTTGTGCCTGGTCTACACTAAAAGTTCTGTGAAAACTCTCAAAATTCTTTGTTAGGGACTGAATTGGTCTGAAGCTTTGATTTAGCTTTTTGTAGGCGCAACACTTGATATATGTGTTTGTTTATCCAAGTTAACCTAGAAAGTGCTTCTACTTTGTCATGTTTGGCCAGCCGAGGTATTTTCTTGGTGGTCTCACACCTGCAATAGTGCACTTTTGTTGTAATCAAGCAGCACAACTGAGGCATGTAACTTTCTACTTAGTATTTTCTTATTCAGTGAAAAGGTTCATGCAACAGCCTCATCTCATCTACCCCCCAACCTGAGCATATCTGTTAATCAGATGGAAAACTTCAAATACTACTGCGAGAGCTGCAGTGTGCCTTTGTGGTTTGGATCAGAGCTCTGATCGCAAACAGAAGCCTGTAGAGGCATGGATTTGTTGGGTTTTTTTCGGTTGGGAAGTTGATGGGAGCAGGGACCAGAAAAAGCTGCCTCTTTCAAAGGCTCCTGCTGACTTCTGGCTGAGTAGGATCCTTATTGTTGCAGTAGCAAAGCTTTTTCTCCTTAGGTGTCAAGAATTGCTTGCCCTCTTGGTTCAGCTTTAATTCACAATAAGAGAAACATTGGATACAAGCTTGATGTTCTTGTTCCCATACTAAGACAAAAAGTGGTGGGTTTTTTCCAGATGCTATATTTGGGAAATAGTTTTTATTCAGTTCTTCTTTAAGCAAGTCCACTTACCCTTTATTTTTACTACCACTTGACTCGGAGTTACACTTCCAAACAGTGCAAATGCTTGACAATTGCTGTCTAATGAGCAAAATCTAAGGAGTTCTGCAGTTTTGGATCTCTTCTAGACTTGTTCTGCTGCCCAGTCCAAAAGCTTATTGAAACACCTGTGGTGAGATAATATTGCAGTGAGCATCAGAGGCACAGCCCTTCACCCTGTTTTCACTTGTCAATAGCTCTTGATACTGTTAAATATTCTGTATGAATGAAAATAAGCTTGTGAAGTCTTGCAGGGTAGATGGGTTAATGGATCAATATTGGCCTTTACCATTACAACTGCAATTAAAGCTGCATATGAACTGAAATAAGGGTAGCAGTTTCAGCACAAATGGAGAGGGTGGGGGGGTTGCAGAAAGATGTTTTCGTTTAACGGTAATTTCATGCCAATTTAGATATCTCTGAAAATGTCACAGAATTAGAAATAAAGGTGTATGGAGGATGATAGGTGTATGAGGATGTGGAAAGTTTTAAACCAAGATTGTTGTGTGTTTGTGTTTGGGTTTTTTTTTTGTTCCTTTGACAGTACAAAACCTCTTAGCGGTGAGTTTAAGCTATTTTCAATAAACCAGCTATGAATCAGCTGGTATTTGTTTTTACCCACTTAATTTCTCTCGCTGCGTTTGCTGCGTGGTTTGGATGAAGAAATGACATGTAGCTCAAGGAGGTCTCACAAACAGTGGGCAGACAGGGTTAACAGCGTAGCACAGTTTGTGGGCCATGGCAGTGTGAAGCCGGAATGCGTTCCTTCCGTGCCAGCATGCATCCTTCAGAAGCAGGCTTCACCAGCCAACGTGATGGCCTTTGAATACCCTTCAGCTATGCCTTCACACCTTGTGTGGCCACCTATGTCAACTGTTAAAAGTGGCGTGGCGCTTCTGAGTCATGATGAGACAATCTTTCTCTAGATAGGAAATGTAGGTAGGAAATGTGCTGATTAAAATATGACCTCTTGGGCAGCTGGAAAAAGGAGGTTCCCAAGACCATCAGGGGCTTCTGAATTTTTTGATGTGCTTAATATTGTGTTTAAGCTCATGTCTATGCTATATATTGTTTTGGTGTTGGTTTGTGTGTTGGGTTTTTCAGGAGATCAGGGTAGCACTATGTACAGGAGGGGACAAGAATCGGTTTCACATACTTTGTATGTATACAGTATGAAAATGAAAACCAAGAACAAGGGGGAAAAAGTGTGTGTGTGGGTGGAGGAGCTCAAGGATAGTCAATCCACTTCACAATACTTTCTTTGTTTTCAAAAAATAAAATAAAATTTCAAAATTGCTTTTTCACTGTGTACCAAATCCCCAACTCTACATTTAAAAGGGAATGCATGTTTGTGGGTGGCTTGACCCTGGTCCTCTTTATCTGCTATTTTCACAGCTATGTTTTATTATTAAATACAGAAATATGAGAGGGTCTACTTTAAGAAGCCAGAGGAGACACCAAATAGCTGAAGTCTCCTATAATTTTGGCCAGCTTTGGTTATGAACTCAAGAAGGCTATGTGAAAGAGAAAACTCGTTAATTCCCACATCTTGTCCTGGCAAAGTATTAGTGGTAGAAAGGATGAAGTGAAATGGGAAAATGAGAATGAAAAACTCTAGAGGAAATTTAAAAGTAGCCAGGAAACATGAAATGAATAGATTGAGAACAGTGCAATTTCACAAATGAATAGTGCCTAATTTTGCTACCCTTATTATTAAATTAATATTTTAACTTTGCGAAGAGTTAAAAGCCCTCTCAAAGCTCTGCCCTACTCATGATAGGAATCTACTGCCAGAAGTGAAGAGTAACTCTTTAATTTGTCCACAGATACTTGTATATGTGGAAACAAATTAAAGAAAGCACGCTTTGCAGGTTGGACTACATCCTTCTCAGAGGAGAAAAATAATTCCTTTTTAACCAAGACTGGAAATGAATAGGATCCTACAGATACGAGTTGTCTCTGGCACTCCTGCCAGCTTGGACGGGCAACCCTCTGCTGTAAAACTGTGAAAAGAAAGACAAAAGGGCCGGGGCGATTGATCTTCTTGGGTGGGTTCAAATGCAGGGTGCTTTTCAATGTATCTGGGAGAAACAAGTAGTATTGATCTGTTCTGTGGGAATGCTAAACTTGCACTGAATAGAAAAATCTCATTAAAGCTCCCCAAGATGCCCCTTGCTGCTATTGTTGTTTTTTAAAACATTTTCTGTACAACAGTTTTCTTTAGATTAAATGGCCTCAAGTGTAACAGGATCAATGTAGCTATCTGGAGACTTACTTTTGGTAAATAAAAATAATTGTAATACAGGGGAAAAAAAACCCTATTTGCCATGTTATCTAATGAAAAGCAAGGCAGAAGAATTTGTTCTGAAGTGTTGAAAATTTCTAATGCTAGCTCTTTGAGAGATTCTTCTCTCCCTCCTGTGCTGGAGCATGTTCTCAATGTGGCAAAAAGTCTTGCCAATCAAAGACACTTTACCGTTTGTAGTTTGGTTTTTTTTCATATGTTTGAACTAGTAACTGCAGTTGAAGTGGGACTGTAACCATTATTATATGTCACCTCTATTTAAACTAATCTGGATCAGACTCTCTCTTTTTTTGGTTTCCTTGAATTAATATAGACGTTATTATAAAAATCATGTATGCTTTATGATGTATTTAGGCTGTTGCAAGTAACATTAAAAAATACAATAGTTATTGTCTCCTTCCCTTCTTAGATTCCATATATATAGATGTTTATCTGTCTCCCAGTAGATATCTAAGTGTGACTTAGTCTTTAACAGTGATAGGCAGTGCCAAGCACATTTCTGTTCCTCAGTTTGCCTGGTAGGCAAAGATACTTGTACAAATGCCACCTGACACATTTTGTTTCTCCTTTTGAACTAAAGCTTTAGTAGTGGTTCAGCATCCAAGGAAAGAGTATTTTGATTCCAGAGCTAGTACAACAACAGAGGACCTGGTCTCTTGTGAACCATCACATCTGAAAAAAAGGAATAACGGAAGATCAAGGGGCTCTAGTTTGATCTAGTTTCATTTTTCTGTGAATACGGCAAGATTCTAGTAGTCTAATCTCTTATACAATCATTTTTACTTGACAACAGCTAATTGCTCACATTTGTGTCAACTTTCTGACCTTTAAATGGTGCCACTTTTGACAGCACTTGAAAATGGTGACTGCTTTTAAAGGAAGCATGAAGAAACAAGGCATGCATTTCCACTTTAATTAGGATTTGTAGTGCATTAATGACAATCACATTGTCAAGAAACTCTATATACTTGTAAGGCTGCCATGATGGGCAGTTGTTACTCCTTGTCATCTTCCTCTTTTTCCTATCTGTAAAAGTGAAGAGTGTCCCCAAGGGTAATGTGACTTGGTGCACAGTGCAGAGATGTGTTTTCAGTAGAATGCTGCTAGTGACATGAGGGGAAAAATCACTGTGTAATGTACTGCCAGACTGCATGTAGAGAGAAACCAATGGGGAAAGAAGGCTCTGGGACAATCCGCACATTGTGATACTTCTGTAAGTAGTCTGGTGTGTCGGAGCATCTCCCACTTTGCATGGGTAACGCCGGACTTGTTAGATAATCTGGACAAACAAATTCTGAAGGCAGGCAAGAGCCACATGTTTTCTGTTTCTGTACTAGATTCTGTCTGAAAGACCCGGGCGCGCACACAAGAGCCAAATCTGACCTGTGCCGCAGGTCTGCTCTTACCACAGAGTGGCAACTTATGGATTTGAGATGTGGGTTGTCTTGGAACCTGCCCCATCCCAAACAACGAAACAGGTTGGAGCTGATGGTAGCTTTTGCTGTTTCACAGACCTCCTGGTGGGCCTCCATTTCTGTTGTGTGACTACACGGGTACTTGTCACCTCTAGCTGGGTGGGGGGGAAGCTGCAGGGGAAAATGGTGGTGAGGATGTAGCTGCCACCAGAATAATTCACTGAGCTTGTAGTTACCTCTTTGGTGGTGTCACTGGCAAAAAGAGCCTCTGGGAACAGGCTGTGAAGCACATTAATCACTTGGTTTCCCCCTTAGTGTAATGTTTGTCTATAACTTTAGATTTAAACATATACACACACCTTTCATGTCTGTCTTTTCTGGTTCATGGATTGAAGCCACGGCACCTCATAAACTATTCTTACAGGCTTGTCTCTACTATACTTGTACAGAGGACTCTACAAGTTTTCTGAAACTAGTTCTCTTTGAAAGAAGCTTTATTTAAAGTTAAAATCCCTAAGGAAAAATGAAATACACAGGAAAGTGTAAGTGCATATTTCAAGGTATCATAAACTTGACTTTTATCTAAGATTTTTACTAGCAGGGTATTGAAAAAACAGAATATAAAGAATAAATGTTGTCTGTGGTTTTGGTTGGTATTTTTTTAGCACAGATTCTTTTCTGACCTGCTGTAGAGGTAGTTTGTCCTGTGCCTGTTTTATACTCTCTTTTTAATATTTAGTTGCGGTCACCTTATGTGAAACAGACTTCCCGTGATTCCTAGGAGAACTGTTTACTGTCCTTATTCTGTATAAACCTTTGTTTCAAAAGTTATTATTAGCTGAACTTTTCACTGTCAAAGTAGGTGAATCAAGTCGCTGAGCTCTGGTATTATATTCACAAAACTTTTGTACTAGGTGGGTAACCCTGAATCAGTAAATACGTGACTTCTGAACTGCTCAAAGAAAGGTTTACTTTCTTAAAATGTCATTCATTCTCTGTTTTCCCTGACTTAAGCATATAAATACTAATATTTGTAGACCTTTGAATGGTCACTATATAGTGATAAGCTAAACATTACAGAGAAGTAGTAAAATGACACAGCTAATGTCACAAACATTCAACCTTCATAATAGCAAAAACAAGACCCTTCTAGGAGAACTTTAGGTATGCTGTTGGTACAAGTAATGTGGATTCTTCTGGCCATGTTCTGAGTTTCTCTTGTCTGTCTTTTCTATAAAAAGCAAAGGTTTGACCCTTCAATTAGAGATAAATGTGCCCTTTCCACTTTCCAGAGCCATGTAAAAGAATTAAATGTGCCATATTCAATCTTGGGTTTTGCTGGATTTTGTTGTTTAAATAGCTAAAGTATTTTTAACTTGAAAATATACTTAAGTGAAAGACCCTAAATAAAGACTGTCAGGGTTTCATTGGTTTGCTATAAATCCTGAAAAGAAGTTCTTTAGTTCACAAACCATTAATATTTTTAGAGCAGTGCACATTATTAATAATACGTCTCCTAGTAAAATAGTGACTGTAATTGGTGCTTGGAATGTTAAGAAATCTTCTGAGCAGCATCCTGTAGCTGGGTGGCTTATTCTGCAGCCTTATTGACTAAGTCTCACAAAGCACTATTTCCTAACCCTTGGCTGTGTGCATTAGAATTTAGACCTGCAAGGGGGGCATGCAGAACTTAACCTTGAAAATACAATATTGAAATTTTACTGGTTAATGCATTCTAATAGGCCCATCTAAGTACTTGTACAACCTGAATAGGATGAGTCAGTTGTTTCGTTTGATGAACATTTGGGGAAAAATGCATTGCCCCTTCCTCTTCCTGCAGCTCTGTAAGGGGTTTACTGCTTATTTTCCCTTGCTAGCTCTGTGTGGCCTTCAATGTGAATGAAAAGAATGAGAGCACTCATTACAAAAAATAGCCCAATAAGTTTATCTGTAATTTAAAAATGCTAAAATAATGCTTTCTTAAAACATGCTGAGAGCTACATACAGCTTTTTTTTAAAAATCTAACAAAAAACTGATCTGGAGAAAGCATTTTTTATTAAAATCTGTAGATGTGTCTTGGAGACATGATAACAAAGCAATTCTTTTCATGCAGAATTCTGGATAAGACCGTTAACATCACATGTTTGTAGACAAATACTTTTTCTCTTTTTCACGGGAGAAAAAGAAATATTGAAAATACGGAGCTGAATGCAATGTATTTTTCAGGAAAAGCATCTTGACCCGTTGGCATTGCGAAGGTCTGCTCTGGTGAAAGTGTGACCTTGATGTGGAGCTGCAAGCTTTTTATGCTAGGCTCAATTTGCCTTTTGACAGTATGGACAAGTGGTTCTCTTTTGCCTAAAAGAAGCGTGCCCAGCTTGAATTCTAGAGAAAATGGCTTGCTTTGGTAATGCCCAGAATTATTTCTGAAGACTCTAGAACATGAAAACATTTAGCTGCCTCTCACAGTGTAGTTTATTGAGGTTTAGACACATGTTTAAACACTGCTGAATCAGAGCCTCAATTATTGTTCAGGTTTAAGTGTTTTGGTTTTTTTAGTAGGTTTCAGAAATGCATTTTCAGTTAAAGACGACCCTGATAGGGCACACCGTAACAAAACCAGACTTCAGCTCTGTTTTAGAGATTCTTTCACCAGTTCCAGCCTCTCTGCATGAGGCCAGAATCCTGCAGTGCAGATGTTTGCCCAATCTGTTGCTCGATTCTTTTTTTAGATACTGCTTTCCAGGATACAGTCCCATATTCTGAATTCCTTTACCAAATGTCTGACCTTGTGTGTGTTTGTGAATAACTTTTACTTACCAGCTAAGCTGGTTTGCTTTTACAGTTATCCCGCTCAATATTTAGTACTACTCCAATTGCTCAGACATCTACGCATTTTATCAGTACTGACTTTCCTATTTATTTTTAGCTCATTGTTTTTTTTAAACTCTAACAAAAAAAACTGATCTGGAGAAAGCATTTTTAATAAAATTCGCAGATTATGTGTCTTGGAGACATAATGACAAGCATTGAAGGTGGAGCACCTGCATGGGTCAATCTAGCTAATCTGGGTTTTACATTAAGGCAAATGCTTATCTTCTGACTGTAGTAATTTCTTTCTCTGAACTGTGCTCTCCCTCAGTGGTGGTAGGAAGGGATGAAACCTCCATTTATGTGCAAGAGAAATGGCTTAATTTATCCCTGAGCACACGATTCCTTGTAGTCTCCTTCTGTAGTCCAACAAAATCACAACATATCAGTCGAAGGACACTTGCCGAATATTTACCAAAGGTTATCTGCATCGGGGAGATATCAGATGTGTACTCTCTTATCTTAGAGGGTCATGGACTTGATAGTTGCTTGTTCTGGGGTTTGCAATGCAAGAGGAACGAGTTCCTGTAAATAATGACAGGACTGCAAGGTTCTTAAAACCTTAACCGCTTCAGTGCCTTTAGGATGTAAAGAATGTGCCCAATAAAAGTTACCCTACTGTGACCCCTTAGTTTCACCGGATTTTCTCGCTCTCTTGTGGAATGTTTCTTGCCTAATAAAATGTCTCTGCTTGCAAGGGATTACCCTCTGAAGGCGTATGCTACAGGCACTCAAATAAAGAATAATGGCTTTATTTTTCATTCCTTTTTGCAAGGAAATGGGGGAAAACATGATTATTTTTCTTTCTTGTGAGAGTGATTCTTTGCAACTCGGTGAATCATCCTTTGCATTTTTCTCCCTCCTTCCTTTATTCTAGGAAAAATTCCCATAATTGCAAAGTCCTCAGTGGCTGTAATCAATATATCATCTTCGTTTCAGTAGGCAGTACTCAGAGTCATTAGGAATTCTGGGCCATAATTAAAGTCGGTAGACAGCTCTAATAGGTGTGAGACAATTGTCTGTCTTGTCTCAGCATGGTTTGTTTCAAAGACTGAATGGTGAGCTCTTCTCAGAGAGGCTGAGCCTCCAGGCAGGGGTATATGATTGCAAGAAATGATTTACAGATTTACAAGATACTTGTGCACAGCCAAGTGCAATTATCAAGATGGTTCATGTTACTCTTAAATCTGCTAGTATTTTGACATGTTTCAACAGATATTTGTGTAAGGAGTGGATAAACATAGTAAGTCTGTTTCATTGCACTTTGGAGCTTGTCTATCTCCATTCATTTAAAAGATTGCCCTTTCTCTGCATTTTATGTCTGTATTTGTATCTGAAAATATTAATTAACGTTCTAGTTTGTAGACTTCAGAAACTTGACTTTAAATCTGTAACTATTTTTGCCTGGGTGTCACAAATCCTTTTAGCCTTACAACTTACATAGTTGTGAAAATGGAATTGGGCCTCTATATGGTGTGGTTTTCCAGGACATAATAGAAATAATTCTTACTGAAGTGGCTTGGTGGGCAGACAGTGGGTGAGTAGGTCAAGGTGATGATATAAAAAAAAGTACAGTTCAAAAACTGCTTGCAAACTAAAAATTCTTTTGTGTTCTTAGACTACAACTGCTTGTCATCCCTGAGACAATTTTATTTAAAAATATTGGAGAATTCTTTATAGCATGCACCTAGAGATAAGCAGTGTTACCTTTCAAAAGGCCAGTGGTTATTGTGACTAGAGGCAATGGATTTATTTCCAGTTCTGAATTTGGAAAGATAACTGATATTTAATAACCATCTCTTAACAATGGCTACTCTGTGGTTGTAAGAAACTTGGCGGACAATTAATGATGAATTAACTCCACTGCTTTGATATCTCTTTTTGATAGATATCTATGGGCAGATAATGATTTCTTCAAATGGATTTGCTGTCCATTTTCTCTTAAAGCCTTTTCTTTGCTGTGGGTGTGTTAAGCTTTGCTTCCATTGTTGCCATATCTTTATTAGCAAAAGCTCTAGTAGAGTATTGTATTTGCAAGAATAATTACTGCTTAGCCCAATAACTTCAGTTCGCAGACTTTGTAGGCTGATATATGTTATAGTGGCAAAAGCGTTGCCATGTTAGTATACGTTATGTTTAGAGGCTTTGCATTCTTACAGTTGTACCAGAAAGCGTCGTGCCTTAGCACCATGCCCTGTCGCTCCCTTCTCGTGGAGGGACTCGTGTAATCTGGGGTCTTCCACCCATCTCCCCTTTTCTCTTCTTCCAGTTCTTCTCTATATCAATAAATATAGCTTTCATTTCTTTCTGTCACACAACGTAATATTGTGCATGCAGATTGTGCTAGCTGAAATGATTGCAACTATTTCTTATCCTGGTGGTATATTGTTCCTGTTTGGCTGCATCTGAACTTGCAATATGACAGTTGCAAAACTCAAAAATAATTTGTTTGAAATCTGCTAGTCTAAATACACATGAAGAATCTTGTCAACCACTAAAAAGAGGAGACTTTTAAAAATATTTTGTAATATTTTTCCTTTTTTTTTTTGGGGTGGGGTTGGGAAGACAACCACTTAAAGCAGGAAAAAGACCAAATTCTACCTTTCTAGTTGATATGATTCTATCATGTTAACAGCTGTCATGGATCAGGGTCCCATTGCTCTACCACTGTGCTGGTGCAAATCAGAAAGTAGAAGAAAAGTGTAGAAAAAGGATTTATTTGCAGGAAGCTCCTCTGAAAAAAGCATACAGTAGATAGGTTGAGTCAAAATGGGTCACCACTGTTGCCTGAAGTGACAGGGGTATATCTCTATTTTCGTTCTTTCATGATAGTCACCAAATTCCTTTTGTTTATACCTGATAGAGACATTGGCTTTGCCATTTGTCATCTTGAGCTGATAGGATGGAGCACTAGTCCCCAAAAATGTCACTCCTCAAGCTCACTGCAATTCTGTTGTAGTAGACACGTGACGGTGCCCAGAGAAGGCCATGGCTCTAACTATATGATAGGAACTAATGACGTAAAGGGGTATTACATATCTGCTAGTGTCTTGACATGGAGTAAATTGGAGTTCAGATGGTGAAATTAGGCTGTTAATCTGTGATACACATCTTCTGGCAATGTTGTATGTGCCTGTAATTTAGATTTCTGTGCTGTCCCTAATAGTAGATGCAGGATAGTAATAAAATATTAGTTTTTAGTTTGTGTCAGAGTCCAGCCTGTTTTCATGAAGGGATCTACAATTGCTTTTAGTAGCGTTAAGAAATTGAATCTCAGATAGTGGAAAGGTTTTTGTCTACTGAAAGACAAATATACTGATGTGGCAGAATAGCCGCTTCTGAGCATCGTGTTCATAACATTAGTAGAGAAAGCCAAAAACAAGTCCTGCGATACGGGCAGAATTGATCTCCCATTCAGAAGAAAACAGTTGCATGAACACAAGACAAAGTATGGGGTATCATTAGGCAGTTGTGTTGGTTGGAAGTACTTAATTTAGTACCATGGAAATCTTAAAGAGCCTGTGCCTTTCCCACTGTAAAGGCCTACAGAAATTAGAGTGGCTGTGACAAGGAGTGTTACCGATTATGTATCATTTGTTAATAAGAAAATATGATACAGACACATATCTAGATTTGGTTGAATCTTGCAAAAGTTAATGGTCTGGAAAAAGCTAGACAATAATTTCTGTGCTAATTGGTAAGGTTAATGGCAGAGGATATGGAACACACAGAGGTGACCGAAAGCAAGCTTAGATTTCCAGGCATCGTTAAGGAAAAGAGAACATAAATTGGAGTGTGGAAGAAAAGTCAGAAAAGGGAAGGTTGACTGAAGGGCTGAGGATGAGAGAATAAGGTAGAAGAAAAAGTTGTGGTGTTTTTTTTTGCGGAAAAGAGAGAGTCTTGGGACGCTTTACTAGACCACCACACAGTTCTTGTTCTTTCTGATTCTTTTTGTTTTGTGTAGGGTTTGTTGTTTGTTTTTTTTTTTTCTCGCTTACCTTCACAAAGCTGTTGCATTTGGTTCCATATCAGTAATTCAAGCTGAGCTTTAACAGATGTATCCAAAATATTTTGGTGCATAACTATACCTACTGAAGCATATTATGTGATTTTTGGTCTCTCTAGTTCTGTGATCAAATGTAGATAGAAATCCTTCAGCATTTTTTAACACCTGATGCTGATGTTATAACTTCTTTGTCTTAATTACCTCTGGCTTTGTGTAATTATTTTATAGAACACGAAGAACAATGCAGAATACAAAGGAATTCTGACTTTTTTTTTAATGAGCTACATCTAACAACGTGTAACTGCATTCTGATCTGGAAATTTAAAAGGTTATCTTTACTGCATATTTCCCAATGAAAGAGAACTGTATCAACACTGTACAAACTGTGTTGTCATAATAAACATGCTGGTACATCCCAGTGCTAATCAGTGGTGTGGAAGGACTACTTTACAGAAAATACCCTAATTAGTACTCTTCCTTAAAAGTGAGAAATGAACCAAGATGATAAATCAGCAAGTGATCTTCAGAAAGGTAATGACACTTGTAGTTTTTAGCTTTATGCAGTATGAACCAGCAGCCTGCAGGCAAATATCTCTAGGTAGGTCCACCACCAATCACCTGGGCTAAACAGGCTGCCAATACCCACTCAGCACAAATATGTTTTTCGGGCAAAGGATCTATTGCTCTTTTCCTTATTCATGTAGCTCCCATTAATGTCCAAGGGAACTATGTGTTTGCAAAAAACAAATGGATCCCCTGAGGGTGTCAAGTACTGTAAGGTAATGTTCTTCTGTTACGTTTTATGCACTGCTTATTTTTATGAGGAGTTGTAATTGTTTAGTGTGTACGATTGCTTTAGGGCCTGCTGTCAGGTGTGGAATCAGTGCATAAAAAGAGCTTGTGAATGAAATATTGAGAATACAGAAAAGCAACATCATCTTCTTAATGTCAGCAAAGCAAATACATAATATTTGGTATAGGAGCCTATATAAGGAACAGCAGAAATGAAGAGCTGCTTGAGAACTGTGAAAATGCACAGTCCTAACTGACCAGTTAATGCCTACAGTTATTGACAACTCAGTTCTGAAACAACTGGTCTGCTGGGAGGAGAGCTTATAAAGGTGTCATTGATTAAATATGATGAACCTGAGACACCAGATTAGTGATCATATTTCTAATTTGTAAATTGGTTATGTTTACAATGTAAACACCTTCTTTATTCTTGTTCTTGAGGAAACCTTTTGACATGAACTTGGAAATGCTGTTACCTGAGCTAACAGAAGTGTTCCAAAGTAATTGTGAACCTTTTGTCTTGGTTTATACCCTCAGTCAGTGAAAATTAGATATTCCTTGGCAATGATCAAATGATTTATTTTTTGACCTGTGATAATTGGACCTTTTCTTGATAGAAGCAATTTGTGTTACTACTGTTACAGCTATTTGAAAACTGATGGATGGATCTCTGACACTGTTGGCTGAGTAGAGTCACAGTAAGAGAGTAAACAGTGAAAAGACAACTTGAGTAAGAGTTGTCCTGAATGTGAGTCAAGGGTGGGTAAAGATGACAGCTTTTAACTTTTGTAAAGAAGGCTTTATATGAATCCAGAACTTTTTTTGGTGTTATGTGAAGTTCTTAACTTGGAGAATTTTTACATGGTTTAAGGATGTTTCAAGCTATGTAGGATGGGGGTCCCCTGCTTCCTGGAACATCAGTGCTTTTCTACATTTCTGTTTACCATCAAGATGAAAAGTTGTTACCAGGACTTAAATTGTCTTCCAACATTAGCCTGTTCCACAGAACTAGAGCAATGGCTGTAGCAGTTCTCTGCACAAGGATTTTTAAGGTGAAGACGAAGAGTTGCGCTGTCTCCTGTGCTTCTACTTGATAGCAGCTATCCTTGGTGCAAGTCTGCTTATTTGGAGTTTAATCCACTCAAGTGATTGGCTCTACTGGGTAAATAATGCATTAGCAGAAAAGCCATAAATAATGAAAGTAACTTTTTTATT
The DNA here is from genome assembly GCF_000687285.1 of Phaethon lepturus. Classification (NCBI taxonomy): domain Eukaryota; kingdom Metazoa; phylum Chordata; class Aves; order Phaethontiformes; family Phaethontidae; genus Phaethon; species Phaethon lepturus. The sequence continues at coordinate 19,458 of NW_010553281.1, read as the reverse complement.
AATTTACAATTTTCTACCCAGTCTTTGGCCATGGCAGTTAACTTACCATCATCATGTCTGATTTGGGTTCAAGTGAGGAATTATGAATTAAATCTGTAGACAAGTTCAGTCGTGGATCAGATTTGTGGTTCATGATTGATGTGGATTATCACCAGAATATGGGGACAGCCTGTTTGTTACATGCTGACTTGGATACCCAGTTGCTGACTTTTCTGGTATGTAACCTGTATTTATAGATAAACCTCCAGATAAAATTCAACCCTCTGACATGCTCTTGAAGCAACTTTTTCAGAACTTTCTTCTACATTGGGTCATACTGTATTGACACTTTTTGTCTATTTCTGACATGTTGACAAAAGCCAGTGCTGATTACTTCAATACTGCTGTTTTTCATGACAAAAAGGGTTCTTTTTCCCCAGAAAACACAGTATTTCCTTTTGTCTTTCAAGTGGATCTCTGATACTGTAACTAGGTTACCGAACTGGCACAATAGGCAAGACAGCTGGCTGGCCAAGTCTGCATATCTGGCAAGACAGTACCGCAGGTGCAGGAATAAAATACTTGCTTTCAAGAACAGTTTTCTGCAGCTGACTTCATGTCCTTGAGCTTCTTGCAAACAGCAGATATTTTTCTTCTTGCTGCACAGCTGAAGGCTAGAATTGCATTAATCTACTTATCCTTAACTTTCCACTATAGAAATTGATTCTATCAGAAGCCATTTTTCTTATGTTCCCTTTCTTAGCCAACTGCTTTCCTGTTTCTCCCCAGTAGTGCAGGAAAGGCTTGGATTGCAGGTGATCTTGTAAATTAGTTTCAAATCAGTTTATTACTTCAGTGACCACTTGGGTTCTTCACAATGGTACTTTCTAATGTTTAATTCAAAATAGAATTCTGTAAAAATCAAATTATGTTCAAGCCTAGCTTTGGGGAATAGGAAATTAAAAAGGGGTATGTAAGAGTAATTTTTTTCAGTAGAAACTTCAAGCAAGTTTCCAGCTTGAGAAATGCATTTTAAATATTTTAAATGCATTGGTTTGTCTTTTGAGTATTCCATATTCAGGTATACTAATTTCTTGAATTACTGTTGAGCTGGCCTTAGTGCATGAGAGATGGTCTTTCTAATTAAGTTGAAGTGCTGCATTTAATGCGAACACTTGAGGCTTAGGTTTACTAGTGTAGCTGTTACCTATACAGGAGAAAGGAGAGTCACTGTACTGCGAAGTTGTTCTGACAGTCTCAGGACAACTTGTGGCTCTGGAGCTCCAGGAAAGGCAACAGCTCCTTGGACAGTGAGCGTGGGCTCTGATGTCCTGGCGAAGGCTGGGAGGACACCCGTCACGCTGGCCACGTTCAGCTTTCCTTTGCAAAGCCTTCCAAGGCTGATGACTAGGCATGAGGAAAAGTACACAGCAGGAGGTGGGTTAAGGTGGAAAAGGAGACTGTTCACCAGACTCTCTCTCAGTGTGTCAGCTTGCCTTATGGTATTTAGTTTGACTTTGTCACTTTTAAAGTTCAAGATCTGAGAGTCTTGGCCTACCTCTTTCTCCTGGCCACAGGTTTGTTTTTTTTTTTTACTAAATTGTAATCTGAAGCTTTTACTCAATAGTACTTCTTAAGAACCAGATTTCTGTAAGTTTGTGGTACAAGTTAACATTTTTGGCATTTGCAGAAAATCATTAATTGATCTTTTTAGTATGTTTGCTTGGGACAACTTTCTTTCATATGTTTTTTACCAAAAGAACCATGATAACTTACTCTAGCGATTTGTTTGGAAATGTGCTTTTGTCCTGCAATGCAAGAGGAAATTTCTTTCATTTTTTAATGTCTTCAGCATGGTGTGTACTTAATGGTAAATAGCACATTCTAAAAATAAAAAGGGTGAAAATAGCTCAAGATCCAGGTTTCTCTTCTGAGCTGGCAAACTAAGCTTTTCCAGTTACTTTCCTGGCTCCAACCCTCAGTTGATCAGGGAAAGAAATATCTATATAGTGCCTTTGAGCTCTGTGGGTTAGTACTGAAGTGTGTATTAAAAATAGGCATGATGGAGCAGGGATTAATTTTAAATATAATTATATACTCTCAAGCCAGTATATACATGGAAAAGCAAAGACATCCTTATTCTGACTAATGAAGTTTGTAAGTAATGATTAAGTGATAAATACATAGCAGACGGTTCCTAGAAGGACCCACGTAATCCCTGGGTCTTAAAGAAGCTGAATTTTCTAGCTCTTTAGTTCTTTGTACATGAACTCTGTTCTCTCTCCACGACCCCTGATCCCTTGGTGTTCTACTGAATAACTCAGTTTGTCTCCCACTTTGCATCTTTCCTTGGTTTTATTAAACATGTCTCAGTGAGATGTGTGCGGCTGTTTGGGTTTTGGTTTTTATGAGGAAGGAGGAAAGAGGAGTGATGGAATATATGCTTTGCAAACACTCTTAAAATAGGGAGTGATATATTAAGGTCTGATCTGTTTACCAGTGACATGGGTTTTATGCTTATGCAATTTTACTAAATTCAAAGGGAACAGAATGCAAGTCAGCAGGGTTATAACACTGTAAAACCGCTGTCGGGGGAGATAATCAAAACCTAGTATCTATCTTTCTCAGTGGGTTATTCCTCCTTTCTGTGTTGTCAAGAGGTGGGGATATGACTGAGAAGAATCACTGTCTTTACAGGCTTAAAAAATGGAAAGAAAAGGGGGAAGGCAAACTATCCCTGGTTGCCAGTACTTGTAAACCCTTTCTCTTGTTTGTGAATTTGCTGGACAACAGCTTGAAACCTTGAGGTCCTACATTTGTTCTCAAAGACAATTGTACATAGTGATACCTAGAGGTCATTGTATTTTAAGGCAGACCAAGTCCTTGTAAAATCAAGATGTCTAACTTTTGTGTCATGCATATGATTCTTGTATGCAAGACCTTCAACAATCTTAGGAGAAACTTTTCAAGCCAACAGCAATATTCAGGTGCCTCCATCAACAGGTGTGTAGTACTTTAAATTCTAGTCTTGACATAAGGTTTTCACTTATGTTACTCTTGAAAGACTGAGTAGACCAAATCCGAAGGATGCAGTCTGCCTCTGTCACCTGCCTGTCCAGACCTGACTAAAGTGTCTAGACTGGCAGAAAACCGCGCAGTGAGAAAATGGCTGTTTAATGAAGCAAATTGGCTTGGCAAAATGGTTGACTCCAGAGTAACTGCGGTGTGGTTGGGAGGAAGGAAGAGGAGTCCTGTTCAGCATTGGTGAACTATTAGATGGCCTCAACTGTCTTGTACAACATCCCCCTTTCCAGAGAACAGCTACAGCTGAGTCTCAAAAAGTCTCCTTGAAAAGTCTCCTTGAAGCTTCACTGCACAAGTGGAGAATACAGGATCACATACTGGTGTACGCTTGCTCTCTTCAGGCCGGAGTCTTAGCCTTCTTTAGCACCTCAAAGTGATGACATTTAAATTATCTACTGAAGAGCCACAAAGTTGAGCTACTTTGGGGTAAGAGGAATGGAGTCTTAAATCCACCAGGCTCAGCCTGAGTAGTGCTGTATCTAATATTGTGTAAACAAAATGTAGTGGTCTTAAATGCTTGCCAGTGGGGATTTAATAGAGACTCTTACAGTGTACGGGTAACTAATAATAGGACTAGAACTTGATTACCCTTTGAAAAAATGTACTGCAAAACGCTTCAGATCATGCTATGGAATAGAGTAAAAACTGCACTATACTTGTCAAATGAGCACAGAACATACTGTACTGCATATTACATGTTCTCTACTTGTATTTCTTCACTTTCTACCATATTTTGGATTTCTCTGTGGGTCTAACAATCATTAGTGCTAATTAAAACATTGTTAATGGTGCTTTTATGTAAATGAAATTGTAATTTCATGCGGTGAATTTGACTTGCGATGCATGTCACTCTGCCTGTTCCCCCTTTTGGAGGAAGGCGTATAAAATGAGTGGCTGATGGCCTTTAAGGACCCTTTGGGTGTAGTATTTTTATTTTCTTATACTGAATACAGAACCCTGTGGAAGCCTGCATAGCATTGTCTCCACATAGAGATAGGTTACTAACAATCCAGTCTAAAAAGTGTTTTCATATGAACTATGTGATTTCAAAGTGAGATTAAACGTTAGGGTTTTTTCCTTAGATGTTTATGTATGGATATCACGGCTACCTAAATGCCATTTCAATATCACACAACTGTTTGGAGCTTACTCTTGCAACTTCTATGTAGAAAATAGTATTTCTCATAGCATTTCTGAATCGCCAGAAATGTTGGCTGCTGTTAGTGTGTCTAATGGAGAATGGATTTTTCTCTGCTGTAGGTATCTTCGTATAGGAAGAAAATGCCATTGTTTTTAGACTGTATTTAAAATACATTTATACAAAGAAATGAGAGCAGCCCCCCAAAGCAATTTGTTAATCTATTCTGATGACTTGTAAAAATCCTTCCTCCTTACTTAATAGCTACAATATAGTTACAGTCACCCAACCACATGGCTCCTTCACACATGGACATTAAATTCCTTCCCATATATGCAACAAAAGAAAGGAAAAATACTGTTCTGTGCTTTAAACTGAACTCTATTCAAGATGGAGATACCTTCTCTGGGTTGGGAAGCCTGTAAGCTCCAGACTGCTGTTATGTGAGGTGAACAAACCTGAAAAGGCGATAGTCTCTCATTGTGAATGTGGATCTGAATTTATTTCTTGCTATTTATACAGAGCTTTTCTATTTCCAAGATGCAGGAGGAAACTGAGATTGTGGAGAATGTTGTTTTCTGAAACACTTCAAAGAGATGGTGGTGTGTATTTCATTGCTAAAATGCAGTGTGTGTGCATGAATCGTGTCAGGCAAGGCTAATTTAGGTCTACTGTTCTTGATGATGTCACTTTAACAATAACTTTGCCTTTATCTTTCTGTGAGATATTTGAAAATATAAACTCTGCGGAAATTGTAGCTGGTTTCTTCTCCAGCATCTGAGAAGAGTCACAAGTTTGGAAGAGTATCTTATTCTACCTTCACTGGCAGCTGTCATTGATTTCTGTGGCCTGAGAAAAGGAAAAATGAAACAAACTTTCAGACATGGTTTCCATTATGAATGGAAGATCAAGCTAGAATTATTTCTTTAAACCTGTTTCTAGACCTATGTGCTACACTTTTTTTGAGAGCTAGCTGCATTGAACATGCCAGTTGAGATGTCATTTAGGATCACCAGGATGGGTTGTGTTGTCCCTAATGTTAATGTTTGTGGGCATTTAATCTGATCCTGAATATATAAAAAAAATTAAACAGCTCCTGTATTCAGGCCTTTAGAAACACATATGCAAAAAGAGACTTTCATTTGTTACCAGACTGCTTTGATTATTAAGGACACTACCTCTAGATTTCTACCTCCCCAGAATTTGTATCTAAAGCTCTGAAATAGATTATTTTGTAAGTTCTGTCATAAATTGTCCCTTTTTTTTTGTCAAGTCTTATTCATTTTGTAACAATGATAACAGATAATTTCTTGCTGTTTCTTTATTAGGTCCTAAGATAGCAAACAGCTGGTGCATTTATTATTAAGATATCTCTGCATGCATGTTACTTAGCAAACATTTATGAATTATAACAATGCCAGATATTCCGGTGCAATCTGTTACAAAGACTTATCCCATGTGTGTGTTCCTAGACTGAAGTGGCAGAAGGGGCAGGGGCAGTTGGAAGTCCCAGCTTAAGCAGTAATTGCAGGGGTGGTGCTTTGAACACCTCTAGCCCTTTCCTGAGAGTGGTAGGTGCTCAGTTTTCTCTAAGAATTAATGGAATTTAGGTAACCAAATTCATTACTGTGCCTTGCCTGCTGTACTGTTGGTCATATTCAAGGCTGTATCATGCTTGGAGAAGGCTTATTTATGGATTTCTCCTTGCTAACATGATGTGTGTTCTCTTGTTTGGTTGTTATATACCCAAGACTGGAGTCTTGTCGATCTGCAGCAAATACCTTGTTTCCTCAGTGTAAGTGCATATATGTACCTAGGCAAGGCAATACATGTTCTGAGACTCTCAAAGAGGAAAAAACTTGATAACTTTGTACAGACATTACTTATTTAGACATGAGCCACTAGCTAAAAATACTTGGCTCTGGGTTGTTACAGAAATACAAAAAAATAAGTGGTAGAAGTGTTCTTTACATGGAAGAATACGGCCAAATTTGTGTTCTTTTTCTATAACATAGTGGAAGAAAAACAACAGTAGGGCTGTCCGTCCTTGAATATCCCTGAAGTTTACCTCTTCAGCAAGCTTTTCTTGTGGTAGGTTACTTTAACACAGGTATTCATTTGGTATATCTTAAACTTGAGCTAGGTAGCTTACAGGTAGAAATAAATTAGTAGAGGTGAGCAATTAGAATAAAACTAAGTCGCACAAGGCCTTAATAGCTGGTTGATAACACTTTTCAAGGCATTTGCAGTTTAAACTAGGTAACAGTGCAGCAAATTAAAAAATTTTATTGCCTATTTTACACTTTTTTAATTGATATAAAAGACTGTAGAGAGCAGGGCAGAAAGCTGCTCAAATGAATAGGGAAAACTAGGTATGAAACAGTTTTCTCTTGCCATCAGTGAAGAAGAGATGAGGTTTTGTAAGTGTGAGTGTGTATATGTTGTTTGTCTACCGATATCAGTTAGGGAGCTGGTGATTGCTGCGGTCCAGAACCTGGGCGCACGTACGGTGAGGTCCCGTGCTGCTTCTACCTTCCTCCCAGGGCCCAGCCCACCCTTTCGTGCCCTTTCCACACCTTCCCTCCTCAGCTGCGGTGCGGGGAGGGAGTGCGTCAGGAAGCTGTGCCAGCGACTCGTGCTAAGCAGTCGGTGCCATAGGTGAAGCAATAGCTCAGGAATACTCTATTCACTAGCACTGTTCCAAAGCTACAGTGGAAGCCATTATATTAATGCACTCTTTTTGAATGTCCTTAAAAATACTCCATCTGTTTATGGAAATACATTACCTTCTCATGTTTTCTCAGTTTCTTGCAGTCATTGGACCAATATTATTAGGGTGTTTTGTTCTATTTGTGTTAACAATAAAATTAACACTCAGGACTTCCTGGAAAAAAAAAAATAGCAGTTTGTTACAATTATAGTGTGATTGTTTTTTTTTAAAGGAATTCTAGTAGAAAATAATGTCATGCTATCCAGGATAGTCAATAAGAAAAACTATGCATGGTTATTGATAAATTCTTTGTATGGAGAGACAGAAACCAACTCCTCATTTTTTTAATGGTCTCTGAAGTTACTGTGCTCTAAATGCCTCTGTTAGAATATGAAACTACTGACTTAATAGTTACATTACAGCACAAACCAATTTCTTCAGCTATTAAATTATAAATGAAATTAACTTGTTGTATTTCCTACTTGCATGAAGACCAGGATTCTTCTCTAAAGTGTATGCTCTACAGTAAATTACAAGGAATCTGTTTTTAACTTCCTTATTCTTTTAGTTTGAGTTCTTTGGCTGGGTTGTTCCTTCAATAGTTTTCGATAGACAAAAACATAGTTGTCCTGATCCTTTACGGTCTCTGAGGATAGCTCAGCTCTGGTGAAAGAGGCAGCTGAAAACAGCTGGTTGTAGCTCACTGTTGGGAAGGGAGGATTCTGATCCCTAAATAAAATAATGCATAAGATGGCTGATGGGTCAAACCTGTCTTGAGTTTACACTCCACCCAGATCTGAGCTTCCTCGCTCTGCTTTGTACAAGGTATTGTGGGCTACTCTGCATGAATCTAAAAATGTGTCAAATCTACTCCAATATACTCAGTTATTAAATCTCTCTTTGGTTATTCTACCTCGGAGTAGAACACAGGTGAAGAAGTAGCTCACGGACTGCTGGCGTTTAGCCCTTGCTTTGAAAGCAAGCTTAATGTATTGGCATTACTTTATAAACTATTGGATATGAAGTTGTGTAGATGCTTCACCAGGCTGTTGGGAGGTAACTAGTAGGTAATGGGAAAAGGATCAGACATTGCTTTCATTGCTCTCTGAGTTCAGTTTGGGTGTATTCTCCCTAGAAAGACCAGTCATCGTTCTGTGTCAATATTCTTTGGGACCTGAGGGCTGGAGGTTGGCCCTGGGCTTGAGGGACTAGAATGATCTTCCTCATCCTAATTTTCTCATCATTGTACATGGAATCAAAGTTTTGATGTTTAACTGAATGAGAATTTTACAACAAGGTTCAACAGGAAAAACATAAAGAATAATCATTAAAAGGTCCCTTTCAACCCAAAGGTTCTATGATTCTATGATTGCATAACTCTTTAGCCAGCGTGCTGCTTCTGTAGTCACTGCCAGGCAGTTTCCCCGGATCATCTGGGGCAGCCGCCTTCTGGCTCAGCCTTAAGGCTCTGGTAATGCTTATTCATTCTTTGTCATCAGAAGCTATGTATTGTGGCATGGTTATGGAGGAACTGGTGAAGCGACTTCCATCTTGTATCGTTTCATTCAAGGGAAGGCTGCTTTATGCACCTCCTGTCTTCCCTTGGGACAAATCAAGGTATAGGGCTCGGTACAGAGATGTATGCAAGAAAAATTCATTGCTTCTCATATATGAAAAAGAGATGCGGTTTTATTGGAGCATTCTAACAGTGGCCTTAACTCTAGATTGTGTGGACATATGAACCTTTATGACAAAATGAAGGTGGATACAGAGGGTAATAGCTCTCAGCTGCTCCATTTTATTAGAGTTGCAGCTGTAATATCAACAAGCAAATATCTGCAAATGAAAAACTAAAAATTATGGTATGCTAACCAAAGCTGAACCACACTATTTCATCTGTGATGTACCTTCTAGCAGCCTAAATTGTTTTTTGCCTCTTTTCAGTGCCCTTCTTGGAATCACAGTCTAATAACCTAGTCTTTACATAATTGCAAGTTAAGTCCACCTATTCTTTTCTTCCTGGTCTTTTGTATGTTGCTGTGTCTCAGCAGGCAGAACAAGAATGGAAATATTCCCATAGCTTCTTTTTAGGTCTCTAACAATATACATTTTTCTGATAAATTAGTCTAGTGTTTCTATAATTTGAAACCTTTCAAATATACAAGTATATTAACGTAATTAGCAAAGAGTTTTATGACTAGAAAAATAACTTGAAGAAAATATTTAAATTGGATCTATTTTTTAAAAAAGATTACACAACAGTTCTATAGAAAAAGCAAAAGTAATATTCAACTGCGGTCTGATTTTTTTTCTGTTCAGAATTACATTTTTTTCTTACATACCAGCTATACTATTTCAAGAAGTCTGATGATATTTAGGTCTATCAAGAAAAAAGACATTATCAAACAGCCATTCTGTGTGTCCTTCTACAATATTTATTCATAGCTTCATAAAATAAAAGAAAAAGCTGGGCAGAAAAACAGTGTTTACCAAGAGTCTGGCAGCTAATATTTGGCTACATCATTGAGTACTATATGAAATATTAATTACAATTGTGGTTTACTCTGTGATTGCTAATACAAGTTTAATTGTTGAAGGAGAAAGCTTCAGTGTGAATCTGACTGTAATAATTTTGTTTAATTGTATTTCTTGTTCCAAATATGATTTTTAATTCTATTTTGAAAATTTGTGATGTGTCAAAGCTCTGTGCTCTCTGTGCCGCTAAACCCCCACACGGATTTGTAGAGAATCTCTTCATTAGCCTTGACATGGTGAGAAACAGTTTCAACCTATTTAATAATTTAGTTGATGCTTTTTTTTCCTCACAGCATTAAAAAAAAACCACGAAATCATCTGACACTTTAAAAGCAAATTCAGTGTTCCAGGGGAAGGAAGCTTGCCGCGGAGTGAAATGATCTTCTCCCTGAAGTCAGACTAGAAATAAGCAAATAGAAATGCAAATTTCTTCATCCTCTCTGAACCTAGGAGTGGGGGAGGAAATTCCTATGGCGGCCTCAATCAGCAGCAACACTTACAAAGGTGGATCGTAGATCTCATGTGGCATAGATCTACTCCTGAGAACAATGAAGTGGCAGTTGCCAGCTTTTTTTACTTGGCAAGAAGGGTTTTTTTTGGTGCTCCTCCCCCCACATTCCTGTCCTGTGCAAATCCTAATTCCGTGAGCACATTGACTTCCTCAGCAGGTAGTCCTGAAGAGCATGGTCGGCGATGGAAAACCTCAATGTGTAATTGGGCCACAGCTGGGGCAGGACTGACCTGCTTGGAGGACTCAAGGCTGGTCACAGTTAGGAGCAGAACTGGGGGGATGACTGTGGGCTTAGAAATCCAGGACCCTCTGCCTGAGCAAGGTTTTGAGGATCTAGTTTTGGAGATGGCGTATCTGCGTGAGCAGTAGGGCTAAAATATTTCTTGTGCGTAGTCCTTGTTGGCTAACTTGTGACCTAGGTCCTTCTCTGCTGGGCAACTGAAGAACTACCTTCTAAAAATCCAGAGGTAGAACCATTATCAACACTTGTATTCCTGGTGGAATGTTTCCAGTGCTGCCTAATCCACTGATATCGGTCATATTTCTTTTTTAGTCTTAGCAGTTGGCTTTTAGTGCCTATGTTGTTGTATCCATTAATTATAAGTAAGCTGATTGAAATGCCACACTTTCTAAATTGAATTTACATTTGCACCAGTCTTCTAAAATGATTTCTAATTGTTTTTAAATAGCTGTGATCTGGGTTCATTAAACAGACTGCATTTTCTGTGTCTAAAAAACATTTTAGGTATTTAGCTTTTGTGAAAAAGCGCCTCTGCCACTGAGATGCATATCATAATCTTACAGATACATAATCAATAAAACAGAAATTCCGAGTCCTATTCTAAATTTCCCTCCAAGCTTTTCAGCATTATTTATTCAGTCATTACCCATACCCATGCACTTATTGATCTTCAGTCTACAGCTAATTTTTTGGTGTAATTTTTTGCGGTGTAACTCAGCTACACAGGTGGCTTTGGTAGGTCCAAATGGGCAATTCTTTTATCCTCTTTATAAGAATGAGGGAACAGGGTAGGCTTCCACTAAACACAAGCTTTTTTCTTTTTATGACATTGATATTTCATCATGGTCAGCAAATCTTATCCTGAATTTCTGCCTCATTATTGCATTGCTTTACTACCAGTGAGCCGTGCTGCTGGACACCTGACCTGGTGCTGCTCAGAAGAGAGATGCATTTCCTGCGTTCCTGTCTCACTCTACTTTTTCTCCTTTATGTTTTATGATCTCTGTTATAGAGCTAAGGGGAGTAGTGTTTTTATGGCCTGAAAAAGATGAGTCGGCTAGAAAGCGTCTTAAACTCTGAAGAGAAGCAGCTACATGATGTCTCTTTTAAGCTGTGGGCTAGATACACAGGGCGTACACGTGTGTTGAGAAAGTTGCTATTGCTCAGTACTACACACTGCTTTGTGCTCCTGCAGTAATGCGTTAAGGCAGAAAGACTACTAATGAATTCTAGTAGGAGCATAGAGAAGGGTGCTTGCCTGACAGGATACTTTGCTTCCTTGACAAACGCTTCATGATTTCAAAGCATAGATATTTTGCTGATGTTTCTAATAAAAGCAGGATCCTGTATGTTGTTTTTCTGCTTTTGGTGTGCCATAGCTTTCTCTGGGTTGCTAACCCAGGCACTGGGAACTCCAGTGGCTCTCCAAGCAATGCAGTAAGCCTGCAGGTAACGTGGTAATTTCAGCAACAGAAAGGCATAGCATCGTTTGGAAGGTTATGTAAAAGTTGGTTATTCCTAGGCCTGTATATGAGCAAAGAAGTAACCTCCTTTGGCCACATCTTGCTCTCAGCTGGGATAACTTAGCCTAACCTGCTCAGGGCAGTGATGTAGCAGAGAACAGCTTTGGTCCGTGCTCCTGACGGAGGCTGGCACTGATCGACCCTCTGCTCTTGCTCAGGCCAGTTCTCTTGGGTCATGCAGTTGCTGCCACAGACTTGTACAGTAAAGGAGCAACCTATGCGGGGTTTCATGGCATTTGGGCAAAGGTAGGTCTCTGAAATCAGCCTCTATTCTCACTATACCTAGCAATAAAATATTCAATTAAAGTATTTTAATCCAGATAAACGTTTCTGCTGCTCTGGTGCCAGTGTTTTCCTCTTGAAGTAGCTTAGCGTGTCTTGGACAAGGCTCATCTCCCGCTGGATGTCTCCGGGTATTCGAGCAGTGGTGGCTGTTCTCAGCGGTGAGTGCTGTGCGTATTAAGCCATGAGAGGATGGTTGCTCACTCTCAGAACTGGAGTATTGCATACGTCCTTGTATGGTAAGTTGGGGTCTATACGAAGAGCTGATTATCTTTGCTAGGTTGATGATAGAAGCTTACTTATGCCTTACGGTCCTCCTATACATGTGCAGGGGGCCTGCAATAAGCTTTCTTACAATTTTAGTTTGATTTTTAAGACCAGATTTGAAGCTTTTGCATTAAAATAAGAAGATTTGGACAGTTTTATGTATAACAGCTACTTGCACTGACAGGGATGAATAGAGACTGTACCTGCTGTGAGGTACTGTAGTACATTTTGTGAGAGAATGAGTATTGGCTTAGTAATTTTTCTAAGTCAAATAAGGTGGAGTTCTTTGTGTAAAATTTGTGTTTACAACATTGCTTCAATGCGCTTAAAAAAGCAGTTGTTTCTGTCCTGGATGTGAATTGCCTCAGAAATGGTGGAGGTAGTCATTTTGAATGCTTTACACAACTTTTTGAAAAACCTAAGAAAATACTATTTCACTCTTCAGTGCTGCAAAATTGGAACATTTTTTTAACGTTATTGAAATACAATGTAGTTTTTTCGTGGTAAAAATGGTTCTGAGAATTAAAGTAAAATAAATAAGGACAAAATGATGCACATGAGAATGAGTTAGATACACTGATGGAGAGAGGATGAGGGCAATATGTGACTAGAAAGAATTTGTAAAATTTTGTAACACTAACTCCTATACTCTCATCACAGGTCAGGTGTTTGAGAAATCTCATCTTTCTCAAACCAAGCTAATTATGAAGAGAACTGTTAGCTCTCCTTGCAGTATTTCTGGTATTCTTCTGTCTCCTGGATGCATCGTACCATGTTCTTTCAGCTGCCTGTCTCCCTTTGAGCTTTGAGCCTTGGCGGGTTGCTAGGGAACTCATTAAAGCTGTGGCAGTAAAATAGAAGGTTGAGAGCTAATCCAACTGCTCTGTCTTGTGCTGCCTTTCCCCCTTTTTTGCAAAGCCTTTACAGTTGCTGGTTTATACAGAGTTATGTGCGGTGTGATGTGATTGGATGGAGCATATGCTGAGCCATAGGTCCCTTTCAGCTCAACAGGCTGTGCCTATAAATCAGAAGATATACCGTAAAGTTCATCCTGTCTGAGTTGGCATCGGCTGGTGTTTGTTCTGCAACTGAGTCATAAAGTGCCGTTTCGGGCATGGGCAGAACAGACTGTGAGTGCAGTGTCACTCGTGGTGGGTGCAGGAGAGTTATTTTATGCTTTGAGGCTCATCACCTGAAAACAGTAGTCATCGTGAAGTTGCAGCATTTTTATTCTTAAATGCTGACATGAAATAAAGTTTTAAAAATAGTTTTGTGTAATTGCTATGTACTGTCTTCAGCCTGCTGGGAGAGGGAGGGGTAGGCTTAATTATTTCAGAGTGCAATTTCCTCTCTAAATGTATCCAAATCCTGTTCCTGCTTGGAAGGCAGATCATGGCAGAGGATTTTTCTGATGCCAGTCCTGGATGTCTTCCATTTTCACAGACTTAGCTGTATTTTACATATGACTCTGCAGATACGATGCCTCTGGAGTGATTGGATTCTGAGCCCAGAACAATTAATCCAATACAAACAGTCTTGTGGCCAAAGATCCTTCACAGGTCTCTGATTGTGCATTGAAAAAGGAGTTACTTTGGGTGCCTGTTTTTTATTTCTCCAAAACAAAAAGACTTGGAGAAAAGTACACTTGTGATTTGCGATCAGAAAGCAACAAGAGTTGGTTTCACTATTTGATATTCTCATTACTGGCAGCTGAACTTCCATTTAATATCTGTCCTTATACATTGTATATGATGAATCTGGAAAATATATTTCAGGAGAAATTGTAGTTGAGAGAGGTGTCAGGACAATTTAAAGAAAATTGTATTGTAAATCTGTTAGAGCATTTAACACAGCTGTCAGGATCTCTTTTTGCCCAGAACTGATTGTGACTTGTATCGGTAACCACCAAAATTTCGGATCTATCTGTGGCCCCTAAACTAGGAGCATCGGCTAAATTAGAGAATGGCATGCGCTTTGAGAGGTTATTCAGATCTTCTGGTAACTGAAGCACACTCTGCAGGTGTTCATCTGCCTCCACTGATTATAGAGGAGGATGAGGATGTTTGTCCTTAGGTGAGTGTAGTATGGTCCTGCTCTTCCCCAGGGTTAGCTGTGCTAGAAGGAGCAAGGCGTGGTACGCACAATGGCTTTCATTTAGGGAAAGAAGATCCAGGCTAAACTTAAATTATAAATGAAGACGACTGTCAGTTTGAAAACATCTTTATTTGCAAAATCATAGTTTTCTTTGCATATGCGAGTAAAAAAATTAATAGAATAAAGCTGGGTTGTGGTGGGTTTTTTAACATGTCTTTTAACATTATTTAGTCTTTTCTGGAAGCCTCATTGATATTTTTAAGATCTCTGAGCTTAGTAGTCATAGTCAGCATAGATCCAATTACTGGCTGTCAAGCCAAAAACGGTACTCAGTTTACCTTGTTCTAGATGTCATACGGATAATTCCTGCTTCATTCACTCTCATATCTACCTATCACACACTTGATTTTTTTAACGTTGTTGTAAATGCACATTTCATTGTTCATGTAATTTTGTTTGCTTTCTGATTTCTCTATCAATTTTCCATACAATTAAATAAGCAAGATGGTACTATGAAGAATCCAGGATGAGCAGAGTTGGACTGTAAAATGTAGTTTCAAAGTATACTGGGAACAAATTAAATACTAATTATCATTTTGCTGTCAAACATGATAAAACTGTTGATAGCAGTACAGGAGACAGTTTATAGAATATAAACATTTCTGATCTGAAGGGGAGGAGAGGACATGATGTATAATTATATATTCTTAGTATATGGCAGTAACAAAACTCACTCAACTCAAGTGAATTACTGAGTCATGCTACCGATCTGTAGCTGCTAAAGTTAAGTTCTTTTTGTATTAGCAGGTGCAGATAACAGGTATGCAAGGGATTTAGAAAATCACTAAAGGAGCCCTCTGGAACTGAATATTCATGGTGGTGTTGGTGGTTTTTTGGTGTTTGTTTCTTTCCCCCAGAGCTCCTGGGGCAGTAGAGTTTCGGAGTTCTGGGAGAAGGCTGGTGTTCCTCTAGTAATTTGCAATGGTAAACAGGACAATTTACCTGAATATTAGAATGAGCCAGTATGGCTGTGGAAACAGTGAGCTACCTAATGTGGTCCTTGGTGAACACCGTTAAAAGGGATGTAGGTCTGAGACCATTTTCATGACCTTTTGATGAACAATAGTGTCAAACTCACTTTATAGGATGTTCTCACTCAATTTCAATTTTGGTTAGTTGATTAAAAGTAGTATTAAAATAAGAGAGCATAGATGTCAGGGATTTTTAACACTGTAACATAATTTAAATAAACAGAAGAATAAATAATGCAAAATTAACTGGGCTGGCATTATGTGAATAAGTAGCAGCTTATGGGAATCTCGATGTAATTTTAAATAGGAAGTGATGATTGTACTTGAATAGTTCTAGATTCCAGAAAATGTTGGTCTTAGTGGTTTGGAGCAATAATAAAATTGGTATTTAATCATTGCTTATATTTACAGATGATCTCTGGAAAAACTACAGAATATTAAATAACCAACACGGGTCCTAGCCGTTCTGCATCACTTGGGCGGCTGAATTCAGTCAACGCATGCTCTTTGTTTGCAGGCTTTTAATTTGGTCACACTCCAATAGAATTTAAATGTTTGAGGAAGGGAACTGAGTTTTGGGAAACAAAGTTATGGAAAAAGCAAGAGGATGATGGTTAATTAACAGTTTATGATCTCTGAGTGAAATTGTCCTGAAAATCCTAATTCTATTCTTAGATTTATAAAAAGGGAACTATTTAGTAGCAGCATTAGTTTTTGTATTTGACACTGATGTGAGGGCTATTGGGATCATCTCATCTCACTGCCGAATGTAAGCAGGAAGCTTGAAAATTGGTCAAGAATCACAAAAAATGGCTAAACAATCAAATATACATTTAGAGGGAATGAGTCCTGCCTATTTATCTCAAGAGGCTGTTTTAGATGTTTATGTACTTTTGTGACACAAGTGTTTTGGTCAGATTTGAAATAAGATTACCACTTTTTTTTTTAACAATATAGTCAAACTTCAATTTGACACTTTTTCTATAAAAATTGTTTTCAAGAGCAAAGCGATAAGAAAAAATCATGATTTCTTTTTTTCAAGTAGCAAGTCTGCTTTTCAGGAAAACGGGCATAGAAATACTGGAAGAAATGGCAGCAATAAGCCATATCCATGTAATTTATTGGAGCCAATAATGATGCATTATCACAAATCTGCTATTTAGCTGTCATTCAATACTTATGTTATTTATTTATAACTTTATTAATGAAGAATGAGAAGATCAGACTAACAAAAAATCATTCACTAAAATTGAGCCAATCAATCCAGAAAAATGACTAAATGATTCCTGTTATGAAACTTTATTAATTAAAATAAAGGCTTCATGATAACTCTGTTTTGCTGAATGCAACCGATCTGTGGCAGTGTTCCCAGCTCAGATGTGAATACAGCCTACAGAAACTAATTGACTAAGTTATTTTGGCCTTGCCACAGCCTAAATGCTGTCATGTTTGTCTACTAGAAGAGAAAAAGCTCTTCTGTTTTGTGCAAACTGTGGCACATTATATACCATAAACAAGATGATGTAGGATTTTCATTTTCTCCACAGTGGTAAAGAATGTCACCACTTCAATGCACATCAAGCTGTCTTGGTTTTAGTTTCAAATAATCTGTGATGGTCAAACCTTATTACAGTTTAAAACTTGTAATTGCTGTTCGACATTTAACTTGATTAAATGTATAATGGTAAAATATATTTAACTTTAAAAAAACTTCCTTTTTAACATTGTGGTAGAGTTTGTAATCCCTGTGATATCAGTTCTACTCTAAAACATTTTTGTGATGAAGCATCCGGTTTATTTGTAGCTAAACAATATTAACAATAGGGAAAATCTTTCCATGAATTATTATGCAAACAAAATCCAATCCCACAGTTAAACACTCATAAATGGACTGAAAATCATGTTTATGCAAAGAAAAGACACAAAGACTATGCTTCATTGGCCTTTTGCTTAAGCTTTTTACCTCCTGAGGGCCACAAGCCATGAACTGGCCCTTTGAATGGAAGGATAACTTATTCTGAAGAAGTCAAAATGTAAATTAAAGACTAGATTCTTTCCCAATTATGGCAATAAGTGTAATGCTGGCTGTAAGCTATGCCCAAAATCATGTATTGAAAGAACTGCATCATGGAACACAGTAGTGGTATAATTTGTCTTTTGCTTAAGGGGAAGAGGAGGATCTTATTGGCTGTGAAAGATGGGGGGAAATGTGTTCTATGTAACTTGTTATTCATTGAACTTCATTATGAAAATCTATAATTAAAAAAAAAAGTGAGTTCACCCAATGGGCTGCAAAATAAGCATAAGAAAAACGGGAACTAAGTCATTACTCTTCAGCGGGTCACTAAAAAACAAGAATTTGCTCCAAACAAGAGCAAAAGATGGTGCAAATGCTTTTTCTGGGACTAGGAACACGGTCGTTTAAATCAGCATGAATGTACAACATTTATACAGATTCTGAAGCAACATTCTAAATGAGCTGCCGGCTTGTATTCTGCTGTGAAATTTGAAAATGTAAGCTCTATAGTTTTCAAGCTGATCAATATGAATGTGGCAATCAGTCTTTCGCCTTTGTATTCCAAAGTCATTCCTAATCAAGTTTTCATTTAAAAACAAAGCAAAACCCTGCCTGAAGATAAAAAGTAAAGCACTTCTGTTAAACATCTTATACATCACTGCGCTAGAGTTATTTTGTTAAAGAATTAAATCTGTTTCTGCCAAATGATTCAATCAGCTAATTGGATATTTTGAATTACCATGGAAATGAAATCGTAAAGTGCAATTGTCAGGTTTTAAAAGTCTAATGCACAATATGATGTTTTTTTCTTTCATTCACTTTCTCATTTCTTACTAATTAATTTCCCAATTAAAATCTGAGTGATAATTTTGATTTGTATTCAAGGTAGGATGCTAACATAAAGAGCAGAGTCAGAGGTGAAATAGATCATTGTTTAAAGTTGTATGAAGCTGGTTATTTTCTTTTATTTCAATATTCTGGGAAATTCTGGGTCATTTATTTTACTTTGTGTTTGTTATGACTCAAAGACAGAACGCTAATGTGGCTGGGCTGCAAATATTTTGTGTTAAGAGCAGAAACACCAACTAACTGCTTTCAGGGCTGTAGTTACTGATAATGGAAAGAAAAAGTGTTTAGATTGTAATGTTAATTCATCCTCCACATGCACAGTTCCCGGTTTCTCTATATTTTGCCTTAGTGATTGCAATGCACTTTTAAAATACGACTACTTGCCTTTAGGTAAGTCTGCTGGGTACTTGGCGCTTTTCTAGACTAGGGCATTTATTTGTTATCCCCATGTTTCACTGTTAGTAGTAATTATCTGCATTTAGATCTGCCTCTAAAATGAAACAATTCCTGTTTTCAGTCCATATCCACTGCTTTATATGAAAGGGGTTGCTGTAGCTTCACTATGGTCTCTCTTAGCTGACATACTGTTTATATAGCTTTTTATTTAGTGGTTGTTGTGGCTGGCTTCTGATCAAGATTCTGTTCAATTTTATACTTGGGGCCAGATTCTGCAAATTTTTTCCTCTCTCAAGACACAGTTCATGTTTCCTTCTCTCATTTCATAACAAAAAGCTAACTACAAGGCTAGGGAAAATAAACAAATTAAGTTTATTTTTCATGGAGTTGAGTGATTTGACTGTTGATTCTCCAATATCCTCTTTTTATTGTTCTGGAGCTTGTATTTTTCTAGGCATTTGGAGCAGGGAAAGGAGAGGCTCCCAAGAATGTGCTTCTAGATCTCAGAGTAGAAAGGAGGGAGCTAGTCCTCCTCACTAGTCCTACCGAAGGTGTTGCTCCTTGACAAAGGTGGTCTGCATTCAGTGATAGCCTCTCTAGCTTTAAAGCTTTCCATGGGTCACAAATACGTAGAATCATTAAGGTGTATAAAAGACCTTTTAAGGCCATCAAGTCCAACTGTCAACCCAACACCATCATGCTCACTAAACCATGTCCTGAAGTGCCACGTCTACACATTTTTTGAACACCCCTGGTGATGGTGACTGCAACACTTCCCTGGGCAGCTTGTTCCAATGCTTG
>NW_010553280.1:0-1331 GCF_000687285.1 Phaethon lepturus | reverse complement strand
ATTCACATCGCGCCCGCTTTCCCGTCTTGTGTGCATGCCTATCCCGGGAATGGTGTAGTCAGCCCGTATCTGAATTATTTATAGACTCGTGCCAGCTGTTTTTTTTTTAATTTTATTCCTATTTTTTTTAATTCCGCTTGTGTGCACTGTTGGGAAATGCGTTTTGCCTCCCTTTCTTCTCAATATATTAATGTCTTTGTTGGGGAGCAGTTTTTATCCCCTTCAGACCCCTCTAATGCAAAATTGATGCTTATTTTTCCCTTCAGGAAGGGGACGCTTTGAGGATAATCATGCTTCACAGAAGAACGGCACCGACCTCCAGTTGTTTTAAACACAACCTCCTCCACTAGGGCTCCAGGGGAAAAAAAAAAAAAAGATAATAATTATAAGTATAATCATTAAAAAGGCGAAAGGAATGCTTACTCTGGAACCTGCATTTGACGATCCTCACAAATCGCGCTGAATATCCTCTGAAGTGATTCTCTCCGGCTTTTGAATTCGCACCGCTTCAAGACGCAAGATTGCCACAAAGAATCCTCTATTTTTTTTTACAGCCAAACGGGATTTTTTTTTTAACTCATTCCCCCACGTTTGCCCCCCGACCCTTATTCTTCTTATGTGGATATGCAAGCAAGAAGAGGAGACTGGACATTCCCAACATGCTCTCTCCCTTGATCTGTCCGTCTAGAGGTTCTGCTTCTACAACCCAAGGTAGGGAATTTCCTGCTTCTCTGTTTTTGCTGGCAGCTCATTTTGGTAACATGGGTTTGCCCATGGAAGACCACACACGGTAAAACAAAAGGTTTGTGGATGCTGCTCCTAGAAGCAGATACAGAAGGAAAAAAACAAACAAAAATTAAGAACAAAAAAAAAAAAAAAAAAAAAAAGGAAACATTCACCAGACATGTTGATTCCCTCGTTCCCTCTTGGCTCATCAAATAGGACATGAAGAGAAGGCGAGAAGGATGCTTTGAGTTACCTACTGTGTCGTGAATCGGGGGAAAAGTCCCTTGGGATTTTTTTGGGGGGTGGGCAAGTGGGGTTGGGGCAGACACAGGATGAGGAACACGGCTTTGGAAAGGGGTGAAAATGAAGATAACTTCCATCCATCCATGCATCCATCCATCCATCCATCCATCCATCCATCCGTACATCCATCCATCCATCCATCCATCCATCCTTCCGTCCGCAAATTGCCTCTTTCTTTTCACGTCTCCAGCGGCTCCTTGTCACGCTTTGATGTGAAAATAGAGCTCATTAGGAATAACCAGTACGTAGAAACCTGCTTGTTGCCGAGGAGGGTGGTGCATTACTTAAAACCCACGCCGGCC
>NW_010553279.1:0-3513 GCF_000687285.1 Phaethon lepturus | reverse complement strand
GGGTCCCGTCACTCTGGGTTTCCCCACAGGCTGTGAGCAGATGTCCCCGGGGGTGACCCTCACCGACAGCCTCATCGCCATGAGGAGCCTGCCTCAGCTAGTGGAGCCCCTGCACCCAGAGAGCCGGTGAGGATCCCCACAGAGCCCACCTTCACCACCCAGGCTGGCAGGGAGGGGTCTCTGGGCACAAAGGACACCCTGAACACCTCTCTTCCTCTAGATCCATGGAGCTGCCGTCCCCCTCGACTGTCCGCCTGGACCGGGAGAACATCTGTGCTATTGGGAGGCTCCAGAGCCTGCAGGAGATTCACAGCCTCTACCTGCAGCAGGTAAGGCACTATGGCAAGTGTGGGGCAGCAGAGATCAGCCCTGGTCCTGCAGGTAAAGGCCTCCTTGGGGGGACCACAAACACCCCAGTTCTGCTCCAGAGTTTTGTCTCCCCACACGGCCAGAGGGGCTGGCAGTGCTCCCCTCTGATGACAGTGCCACCAACGGAATTTGATTGAGGGTCTTGCACCAGCTATTTGCTGTTTTTAAAACCCGCATGAGGAGCCTTAGGGTCTTTCTGAACTCTGCCAGGCTCTCTGTGCCGTTGCAGCCCCATACCCTCTCCATAAAGGTCCTGTGGCAGTGGTGGGACATCATGTTGCCCCTGTGAGGTTGGAGCAATCCCGGGGTGCTCCCAAAGTCTGATTTTTCATACAGTAGAAAAACATGTTGCATTTTTGTGGTTTTGTTTCCAGAACCGTATTGAGAAGATTGAGAATCTGGGCTGCTTTCCCAACCTGCGGTATGGGCAGCTCCTGCTTTCTATGGTCAGAGGAGAGCAGGGCTCCCTCCTTCCCTTGGCAGAGCCGCGGCAGGGCTTATCCTGGTGCCACTGGCTCTGGTCCTGGGGGGCCGCGGCGTGACCCCCTGCCTCATGCCACTGCCCTCCCTGTGCTCTGCAGGTTCCTCTCCCTGGCTGGAAACTGCATCCGCAAAGTGGAGAACCTGCAGCCCCTGCGACACCTGCGTGTCCTGGACTTGTCCCACAACCAGATACAGACGCTGGACCCAGGTGGGAGGCAGGAACGGGTCCAGACATGGCCTGGGTCTGCCCGAGAGCTGCCTTGGGTAGCAGGGAATTGCCTGCAGACCCTTGGTCCAGGCTTTGCCAGGGCCACTGGCCCTCAGGTCGCAGCCAGAGCCCCAGCAGAGCCACCCTGGGACTGGCCTGAGTGTTCCAGCATAACACCAGAGATGCTCTGTGGCCAGGTTTGAACTGTCCCTTCTGCTGGCAGACTCCAGGTGTCTGCTTCCACCTTGTGTCCTGCTTCGGCAGAACATTTCAGTGGCTCAGACCAAACTTTGGGCATTACAACCTCATGGCAAAGCTGCTCCAGCCCTGACAGCCCTTCATGCATCTTTCAGCGAGCTCCTCCCGTGGGCGATTTTTGGCAGAAGAGGGAGGGACAGAGGGATAAGACCTCCCTCCATTCCTCTGTAGCGTTGCTATTGCGGCACCAGGCTGTCTGCTTGCAGATGGGGGTGAGAAAGGGAACAGCGAGGGCCTGGGAAGGGGAAAACCCTCAGTTCTCACATAGGAGTGTGTGTAATACATCCTCCCCGCCCTCCCTGCCTCAGTTTCCCCAGCTGGGAGGCGAAAGACTGCTTCCCACGGCGGGGCTGTCGCCTCGGGAGTGGGTGAAGAGCTGCAGGAGACAGGGGGTGCGTGAGTTTGGTGGAGGAGGTGGCTCAGGCCCCCTCTCAGCACCTTTCTGCCTTCCCTTCGATCTCTGCAGATGAGCTGCCCCGCAGCCTCCGTCTCCTCGACTTAACGGGAAACGAATGCACCCACCAACACAGATACAGGTGGGTCAGGGGAAACTGCGGGGGAGAGCAAGTCCCCCAAACCACACTCAGCAGGGTACAGCACCCCCCCAATATGAAATACAGCCTGAGCCCCCCACCCAACGCCCCAAAATCTGAATCTCTGTCCAGGTGGGGCTGTGGGGTGGGCGGCATGGAGCGGTGCCGGGGGTTCAGTGCCACCCCAAAGCACACCCAGCCCCAAGATGATGCTGCGTCGTGAGGGAACATCTGCTCTTCCTTTGGTGCTTGCAGAGAGCTGGTGGTGGGAGCCCTGCCCCACCTCCTGCAGCTGGATGCCTGGCCCATCTGTGGCGGTGTGCGTGAGGAAGAGGAGGAAGGAGGCTCTTCCAGCAGTGAGGATGAAGACATCGAATCGCTCTCTGAGCCACGCGGCCCTTTCACTGAAGGCAAAGGTGCCCAGACTGAAGCAGGACATGTTGCACGCTTGGGGGTTAAGCAGGCCGGTCCCTCTGTCCCCAAGGGTGACAGGAGTGGCAGGGAGTTTGGGTGGCCCTGCTGGGCCTCCTGTAATTCTTCTCCCTCTCCCTTCCTCCGTCCCCGGCAGATTTCTTTGTGGATCTGCATTGGGAGCTGGCCAGGCGCTCACAGCGGAGGCGGAGGGAGGCCCTGAAGGAACACCAGACCCGTCTGGAAGAGCTGGAGGAGCTGCGGGAGCGCTGGGGTCTGCTGCTGCCTCCTGCGCCACTGCGCCCAGGCAGTTCTCAGCCCCGTCCCCAAGCAAAGCCGGGGACACAACTGCCACCCCTGCCCGGACCCGGCAGGCAGCACGCCTGCCTGCAGCCCCAGCGAGCTCCCAGCAGGATCCAGCCCCGGACCAAGGCCCTGCAAGGAGAGACTCGCGCCGAAGGAGCAAGAAATAGGAAGTTACCCCAAATACCCCACACCAGCACGGCACCGCGCAGCTGGGATTAAAGCCTCTTTATTCCTACATCAATCTGCCTCTTTGCCACGGAGCCGCCAGCCCCACGGCCAGCCCCAGAGGGGCCGGGCACAGGCAGCTCTGCCTGATGGTGGGAAAAGACACGCTCGGCCATGGGCAGGACTCCAAATCCTGCTCCACGTCCCTCTCCTTCCCCCTGCACCCGTGTTTCAGGCCATGGCCACCTCTCAAAAGTGCCAATTCCTCCGGGGCAAGTTAGGGGGCTGGGGGCTCCATACCCCCAGGCAGGGCTGGAGAAGCCAGTTGAGCCGTTCCCCACCACGCCGTCAGCGGCTGATCCGCAGCGGGGGGAGGCAAGGAGCCAGGACCGGGCACTGGGAAGGTTTTCTCATCCCCCGTCCAGGAGCAATGCCACAGGGGGCTGAGCCCACCCACCCGCGTGGGGTTTATGTGTAAAACTTCATCTCTGCCTCCACGCAGTCGAAGAAGAGATCGGCCAGCTCCTCTGGGCGGGGGGCCACCGTCCCCCCCAGCAGTGCGTTCATCCCCTCCAGGCCCTGCTTCTCCAGCTCCCGCAGCGTCTGCAGGAGCTTCTGGCCCCGCTCCTGGTGGGGTCGGGGAGGGAGGAGAGCTGAGACCGGGCGTCCTCAAGGAATTCGACAGCCTCCCACATCACTGGGGAGAGCCAGGGTCCTGGGGCAGTGGCAGCTGGGGAAAGGTCTGTGGTACCTGGTCCCTCTCCATCAGCTCCAGCGCTG
>NW_010553278.1:7556-24714 GCF_000687285.1 Phaethon lepturus | reverse complement strand
TTTCCAACCTAGTGTGTTTCTGTTTCTGTGATTCTGTGCTCTATCAAAGACCATCTCTAAACTAAGGTGAAGAGTGAAGAGCAAAGTCAAAGTATGAGTACAGTAGAATGTATTCCAACAGTACAGTTGGTCCTACCAGTCCATCCAGACCGGGGAAATGTCTTTTCTCAGAACAATGAGTTATAAACAAAGCTTTGAACCAATGAATAAATGAATCTTCCAATGGGGTCAAATCTGCAGGAATCGCCTCCGGTGTCTGTGTCTAATAACCTTCATATCAGTAGTAGTGAGTAATCTGAACAGAAATAAAACAAGTCAACAGCTTTTCAAACAGAGTTTAACAGAGAAATAATTATGGAAATTGGATTGTATGGCAACAGACTAGGATCTGAAACTTGATAAAGCATATTTAAGTACAGCTACTACAAAACAGTTAGGTGGCTAGATGTCTGCCCTGTCTGCAGTTCATGGTTGAGGGGCCCTAGCCCATGTTGTCAGCCAAAGTCAGCGTTTTGGTCTTCTGCAGTTTTTCCACACCAATTAATTCCCAGAAGATACATTCCTTGCCAAAATATCACACCTGGAGTTCAGCCGGTTATGAAAGAACTGTGTAAAGTTGACATCTGAGAATACTGAAAAATGGTGAGTATCCTCGAAGTGCCGCCTTATGACAAGCTGTCTTTTAGCTACCTTTTGGTCCCTGAGAATTTGAAGATTAGTGTTTAGGCTTAGATACAGACATTTTTAGCTTTCCTGAGAAATACTCAAGTCCGATGCTTCTTCTCACAGCATGATTCTTCCTTTAAGAAGATAGTATCTGATTTCAAAATCCCAGCAATCTGTCTCTCCCAAAGGAACAGGTAATCCCAAGACCTGTCTCTTTCTGTGAGTCCACTCACGTTGGCTCCAGCCCTCTGAGCCAGCCACTATCTGTTGTGGTTGCAAAGGACCAGCAGCAGGGTCTCTGATGTGCATGCTAGTTGTACGACAGACCCACACTAGCTTACAGCAATTCATGATATCTGTAAGCTGGATGCAGGTCTCAAAGGACATCAGCCGGGGACTACAGGATACTAATAAGCACTGGACAGACTGGAAGGCAATAGGAGTGTGTCTGCATGAGCTGCCTTACAGCAAACACCTCTCAGCAAAATTACTATCTTACTGAGGAGATCCTGTGGATTTTCAGGCACTAAAGGACAGAAGAAAGAAAATTAACATAAGTAATTGGCCCTATAGTTCTGTTCCCTCTCAGTTTTGTTTTCCCATTTAACACTGACTGCTCTGAATGCATATGGCACTTATATATCCTCTATGGGTTTTTTTAAGGAGTGTGGATACTATGAGCTAGATCCCTGAGGGACAGAGGCACCCCCACATTACATGTTCTAGTATCTGACTTTCAGGTGTCATATACCAACCCTGAGTTAGATGCCTACACTGCAGAGCTCAAAGACCCAGAGCGTTCTGAGCAGGAAACAAAGAAAGTCAACAAAAAATAGCAAGAGTATGGAGACTAAGCTCTCTGAAGGATTTAAGTGCTTAATCTCAGGCTATAGTAAGAAACTTCTTTTCTCTTGGTGTTTACTACCTTGAATGCATGGTTGGGCTCACACTTTTCAAAGAGGGGCATAGCCAGAAGCTTGGTTTTATCCAATAGCTCAGTGGTTAGTTTGAGGACAGAAAAAGAGCCATAATTCCTCTTGTTGAAGCTGCTTTACTTCACTGAGAATAATTAAATATTCATTAGGCAAAAGAGAGAGAAATACTTTATTGACTAGCATTCGAGGCACTCAGCTACAAGAGAAGAGGCCTCAGTGCCTGCATCGATGAAATTTTAAGTATCCCATATTAAGTAATCATGAAAGCAAGGACTGGGATTCAGTCCTCTCTTTGCATAGGTGAGAAAGCTAACCACTGAGCTATATTATCATACTAGGTTTTATATTTCTTCACTTCGTTCCCTCCTCTCTCTGTGTTCTAACAAATATTTTGCTACTCCATGCACACTGGAGAAGTATAGAAAGAAAGGATGTTGAATGTCTTCGCTCTGGAAAGCAGACAATGCCTAAAGTTAAAACAATCTTGGAAGGTGGAAAATACCTATTCAAAAGACAGAGGCATGATCAAAAGAAATAGTGTCTTCCGTGCCACAGCTGAACTCTTTTAGCTGATGAGTAAAAGGGCAGGAAGAGTGATGAGAGATCCCCAGCCATGTTTCCCATATGGCCCAACCCAACACGTCTGTACTCAGGGTGTTTTCTGGACTGGATTTTAGATGCAAGCCAAGGGATGGAATATCTTCCTTGGCAGGAAGGCATCAACCCTCCCGGTTTCATTCATTTAGCCACTTAGTAAATATCACGTACGGGAACTTGGGTACTTAGAAATATGCCTCTAGGCAGAGAAGCACCTAAGTGAGGACTTTGAATGCCTATATTTGGGATTCAAACACCTAAATATTCACAGACATCTACCATATACACAATATTTGACCATAAATATCTAGCAGGTACATATGAGAATTTACTTTGTTTGACTTCAATATAATTTATCTTTTAAAGCTATCCATTTTTTGTCAGATTATTTCTGTGAGACAAAGACTTAGTAGATGTTTTTAATTCAGTGACTAGGTAAGAAAATAGCCTGAGGAAAATGGTACGTTGTCCTGCTTAGCCCTTGGAATGTTGACTTAGTAACAGTCATGTGTTTCAACTTATTATTATTTTGACGTTCCTTCCTAAGCTTTAATAACATGTATATCACCTTCTGTAATGGTCTCCCACCCTATGAATTTTGAGTTGGTGTGGTACTGTATTTCATTGAAAAAGAGGTGTTTTCAACTTGAACGGGGTGATTGTACAAGGTTGGAAGCACCGTAGAAAATCAGTGCACTTCTAGTTTCATCAGTGCTATTTTCACTGGGCTTTGAAAAAATGGGTACTTTATTTTAAGGATGAGCTAGCACACATCTAGCAAGTCTGTACCCTAACTCTATTTTGATTAGAAATAGATTTGGACAGTGCATAGGACTATCATTCAACTGTCCTTGGTTTTGCACCAATCAGCTCAGTTCTCATACAAAGAACCCATCATCTGAGTGAGAAAATAGGGCAGCAGGGAAATTCACAGATACAAAATAAGCTGAAATAACCATTTTTACATGAATATAAGGATCTGCCTACATGGCTAAGTGGAACCAAAATAACAAAATGGCTCATGTATTATTCTTACAGTTATGGTAGTTCAGACCTTCATGAGTGCTATCATTTTAGAACAACAGTGCTCATTGTGAAATAGCATAGATTTTTGAAGTACATTATTTAGAAATAGGGCAACCTTTTTCTAAGTAAAAGCACTCACAGACAGTTAAAATCCTTCATTTAGACAAGGCCAAATTCCTTTCCTGGATATTTGGCATTACCTGTTCGTAGGAGGTATAACAGAGGTGCTGAGTACAGTAATCAAAAAAGGCTGCTCCTAAAAGCCTACTGGCAGTCCTCTGCCTTTGGTCTGTCAGTGTCTACACTCTGAGGTCCAAAGTGTTCCTCTAACTGCAAAGTCTGGAAAGCGAAGTGGACCTAAGAAGAAAGTTCATATAACACTACAAATACCACTGATAGTAAAGTGGGGAGATCCAAGGAGGTCTTTAATAACAGAATATGATTCATTGATGGGTAAGCAGAAAAAAAGGAAACATATATTTGAGCTATTTTTCATTTTGTTATGAAATAAAAACTTTAAAAATATCTGTATTTTAAAACCACTTTATTTCTGCTTGCTGTGTAATTAGAGATTTCAAATAAATCTTTTTTTGTTTTTGAAAATTTCTTGGATGGCTTAGATGAATGGGTGTGGATAGGAAGATTTTGGCCATTAATCACAGGGTTCAATTTTTCACCGGAGCATCTTTTCATACAAATATTTGAGCTGAATAAGCATTTGAAGCAAAAGGAATTGAAGCTGACTAAAATTATTTCATCTTTCAATTAAGTACATTTCACTTGCCTAGTTGCTTGTACTACAAATCAATCACAATTTTTTTTAGGGCAATCAAGATCAAATTTTCTCCTTTAAATATATAAAAAATAGATGTCCCAAATATTCTTCTTTAAAATATCTCTTTTTTGGGGGAAGGAAACCCTCACTCTGTATATGCCACAGAGCAACAACAGAGAGACACATCCTATCTTCACCAGCCTCAGCAAACACCTGGCCTAAGCTCCTATCTGCAGCCGTGCCAAGTTACATGTTGAGGTTCTCAGGAAATTACATGCTTAACTTTAAGAATGTGCATATTTTTCACTGCCTGCTGCAGAGCTTAAGCATATGTTAATGAGCTTCTTTGCACGGGGACGATTTCCTGAAATGGGACCAAAGTCTGTTATCAGATATTACAAGTTCCACAAGTTCCAACTTCCCACAACCTCCAGTATGAAAATCTTGCAAGAGGCACCTGTGACAATCCTCAGGCAGCGCCTTCTCTAATGACTCAGCTATACCCGACACCCCAGAAAGGTGAGGAGACTCTACAGCTGGAGGAACTACCTTCAGCGGCGGTGGAGGGAGGAGGGTGGGGAAGGGGCTGAATGCTTCAGATAATTCAAGGTATGACAGCATTTGTTGCAAAAATAATTTATGTGGTTAACCCAGTACTATTTGCCAAATTCCAGTGTAGTCAGTTGCAAGGCTTACCACATAGTCAAGACTCAACCAGTAATTTGTAACCTGTGCTTGGTTTTAGATGCATTTGTATCATATTCTGTATTAAGTGGGGACAGTCTTACTTAGAGCAATGAGAGTTTTTAATCATTCAGAACCCAGCGCCTTTGTAGCAAACTGTGTAAGGAATATCTCCAAGGAAACAATGGGTTTTTTTCCTATTTGCACAGTATAACTTAGAGCTGAGTCTGTCTGGTGGCAGATAAAGGTTACCACAACTATCAATCAGCTGTAGGGAAGGACTGGGACATCTTTTCTGATCAATTCAACAGCTCAAGAGAATTGTGATGTTCCTGGGCTGTACTGCCAGCCATGGGGAGAACCACGGACACCATGTTTGCTACTTTATAAGGAACTGTAATTACATACCTGCTGGAAGTCCTGCTTGCTGAAAAGTCAGAGTGACCATTTGACTTTTAGTGTAATGAATAAATAAAGACTCTCTTCAGTAATCTGCAGGCTTTGCCTGCAGATGTGGAGAGGAGGAAGTCCTTGGCAGTACTCTCACTTTCCTATCAAATGGTGCAAGAAGAGGCATCTGCACGGGTGGCGCAAGCAAAGGTACTACTTGCTGATGTATGAGGGAGCTTTGTTACCAAGTTAGAACTTCACTTGGCAGAGTATTTTATCACAGACAGAATCACTACACAGACCCTGGTATACGAAAGGAGCATGCGGAAATATCACTGAACGTACGTACATGGTTGCTTCCACAGCAAGCATATCCTTTTTGAACTGTGTTTCTTTTCACCTATGAATATTTTCCTTGGTACATTTTAAAGGTATACATAAACAAGCTTTAAACACAACACCAACATACACTAATAAGCTAAGTATTGTTTTCAGGTGACTTTTTGTAAGCTGTTGGTATTTGCTAGCTTTAAATTTTCTCTTCTAAATGTTGAGGTAGTTCTTTATACTGCCGTGCTAATTTCCATTTTGGAGAGCTGAAAGTTGTGGTTCATGGTAATGTTTTGGCACTTTTGATTACATTTTCAGATATAGCTAGGCCTAGGGGTCATCTGAGGAGTAAGCATGTTTAAAAGTCTTTCTCACCCCAGGATTAAAATACATTGTGATAATTCCGATATTTAAAAAAAACAAAACAAACACAACAAAATAGACCTAAATGTATCTACTATACTAGAGAACTAAGTAGCATTAAGTGCTGCCAGCTGAGAGACTCAAGTATAAAAGTGATTTGAGACTGCAGGCCCTAAGCCAGTGGAAGCTGAAAAGCTTTGCAGATGTGATGTGGTCATTCTCCGTTGACGCTGGTGGTCATGCTGTTATCACAGCACTGCTCCCACAGCTGTCATTGGAGTGATGTTGGCAGAGCCTCTGCTGGGAGACATCTGCCTTACTCTTCTAACTGGACTTGAAATGCTATGATGACAGCTGCACAGAAAGTGAAGAAAAAGGGAAGACAATAGAAATCTGAAAGAAATATTGAAGATATAAATGGAAGCAACTATGCTAACCACTGTCAAAAGTAAGACCAGAATTTCACAGAAGTTAGAAAATGCAGCTACAGGGGCATCATTTTTATTTCAGTTACAGTGCTGTAAATCTAGAATTAGGTTAAGAGACTCTATATTTACACAAATACAATCAGAATCTGCCTTGGATCCCTAAAGTAATTTTAATTCATCTCCCTTGTCTATTTATGCTACAGTGGCTCTTCACAGCAGCATGCTATGATCACACAACATACACATGACATTTTATGGCAACGCTATAAAAGAAGTTGACCACTGAACATAACAGCATGCAGTCAACTTCTATGAACGTCAAGAGAAGAGATGTTGCTTTCAGTGTACTCTGATCTACTGTTTTTCATTTGAAAGATAGCAATGATGCATCAATTTTTATCTCTAAGCAACATCCACTGCTCTGGCAGTTAAAATAGTCTAAAAAAACCCTATTAGAACATACAGAAAATGGTATTTTTGTTGAGAACATCATGTCTATTTTTTTCTATTGTTCTGTATATTAAGCCTTACCCCCACTTATGTGTAACTTACACCCAGTGGAAAAGCTATTGTAACTGTATTTGTAATTGTAATTTACAAATGTAATACATTTGTAAAATGTATTTGTTACAAAGACTTGGAACATAACAAATACGTTAAGAGCACATACGTAAACTAGATGAGCTCAGAGAAACACAGACCATTCCACTAGACTGCCTATATCATGAATGGGCTGAAGCATTGTTCAAATACGACAACTGAACACCTCACATACTAAATTGAACCACCACCCTCCACACACATGCTTTTCATGTGCAAGAGATTAAACTGTAGCCCAAAGTCTGGCTCTCTGCTGTAAGTGAATTGAGGCCTGATGCAAAAAAAACCCACCTCCATTCCACTTACAGCTCAAGTGTTAGAGAATCCGTACACTGGCGCATCCTTCCCTCTGTTTGCTACAGGCTGGGTGGGGCTGGAAAAGTGGACTTTTGAGGGACACACAACTTGAATCTGCATGACTTAGAACAGATGGAGGATAAGAACAGCCTGCTGTGCATGCGACATTACCTTACCTAACTGTATGTGGCAACATGCCAAACGTGTGGGTGTCCTGGCCCTCAAATACACGAGGAGAATGAGTGTTACCTTTACAGGCATAATACCTTGCTGTATTTTCATGTAATGAAAGCATTTGGTTTCCTTCCTTTTTGGGGGCTGGGGCTTGGAAATATACACAATGGTACATGTGCCTTGATATATAGCAGTAACGCTCCTCCACAAAGTGCAATTTTTTTCTGGGATGCCAAAGTACCTGTGGCTGAATACTTGCACATAACAAAACCATTTAGTCACAAAGTGAACGTATGTGAAAGTATGCAAAAGCAACAGGGGAGACAATGAGGGAGGTTGTACAGACCTCCCTCTGTGCTAAAAAAGTATTTAGAGATAGATTTCCTGCAACAAACATGAGTAATAAATAAATAAAATAGTGAAAGAAAATAATAAAACTGTCTATAATCATATCCTCATTACCAAATTATACAATAGTCAGTACTTATGGTTATCCCATTTTGTAGGCAAACATCTGTTAATGGTTCTTTTTTCTTTCTGTTTTTGAGATCTGGCTTGGATTATTTCCAGAAGGTCCTTTATAGTTTCTGTTCCCTAAACACAGTGGTTTTGTTGTGGTGGTGTTGTTCCCCTGTTCCATGAGGGTAAAGAGGGCCATGTCTGTGTTTTCTATCCCAGTTTCTCTCCTCACATCCAGGAGTTCGCTCAAAGAGCCATGATAACCAAACTCAGGCGATAGAAGAACAGGATCCTGTTCCCTAGATATGAAAGTTCTTGCTGTTCTTTGGCTGCTACCAACACAGAGCCCTAATCTTCTGTGTCAGTAAATGTAACAATGAAGATGCTGTTATTTTCTCAGGATAATGTAACTTGCTCTGGTGCCTTAAACATAGATTATGCTTTTTTTTAGTTACACAATTTGTGCACAGCTTCCCACAATAACTCCTTTGCATTCATGTACGTGCTCCCCAGGGACAGAGCCCCTGGGCTTCAGATCAGGCCATGGACCAGCTCATGTCCGCCTTCAGCTTGTTTATCACCATGGAATAGCAACAACAGCAGCAATATCAGACAAGAAAAAAAGCAAAAGTCCTCAGCAATGGTGAGAAGTCTTGGCAGTATTAACTGAGAAAAGGAAAATTAAATAAGAAATTATTTAAATTAAATATTTTATTTAATTTAATAATAAATAAATTAAATATTAAAAAGGTAAATTAAATAAGAAATTATTATAGCAGTGACTAAACATCAGAGACTAATTCCAGACCATTGAATACAGTGACAGAGGTGTTACGGGACTGCTTAGATGCAGGGTCAGCCTTACATAGAAAAGAAGAAACAAAAGAGTTAACTTGAGAGCAAAATGCTTGTGAGCAATGAGACCTTTTCTGTTTCAAAGGAAAATTCCATGCTTCCCTTCTGGTTGGCCTGCCATAGCGGATATGCTTTTGGAGTACAGCATGTACAGTGCATAAGCAACTATTGGCATTCATGGTTGGCTTCCAAATCAGCAGTGCTTAAAAATATGAAGTGCAAACTTGGCTCCCTCTTCAATCCTGGGTTTTGGTATTGTTGTTTTTATTGTTCTTGTTGTTGCTCTGAAACAGTATTTGCTCACTTTTTAAAAAAAAAAAAGATCTAATTTTAACTCTGTGGTTGTATTTCTCCTTTATTCAGTCAAAATGCTCTCCCCTTCCTTCTGACGTCAGCAGCAGACAGTTGGCAGTTTCCTGTAAAAAACAGTGCTGTAGCTGACGGTGCGAATCAGCACTTCTCCTGAAGACATTAAATATCATCTCAGACCACCCCTGAAGCAATACCAGAAGGAATACCTCCACTAGCACAAATACAGTATTCTGCCCAGGTACTGGAGGCTCTGTGTGAAACTTTCTCTAGAAAATGTAATTAAACTGAGTGACAAGCAAGGAT
Source organism: Phaethon lepturus (assembly GCF_000687285.1). Lineage (NCBI taxonomy): Eukaryota > Metazoa > Chordata > Aves > Phaethontiformes > Phaethontidae > Phaethon > Phaethon lepturus. The sequence goes on along the minus strand of NW_010553278.1, from coordinate 15,520 downwards.
CAGCCGGAGAACTTCAGGTTCATCATAAGCAATCATCTTTCCTAATTAGCAAAATGCGTGCTGTTATCCATGCTGTCTTCCCAAGACAGTGTATCTCACTGGCATTGAAAGGCATGACTCCAGGTATTGGTTATATTATTCCAGTATCTACATGTGCTGGTGGTAGAATGAGACACTCAAGATGGCTAGCAGCAAAAACCTTCAGTGTGAATGAAGATGATTACTACTCAGAGCCAAGCAGCAGGTCAGTATGTCCTTGGACATGGATAATGTTAACAATGTGGTAATGTTCAAGAATGGATTGGTCAGAGCAGCTGTGCAAGTGTGAGGAAATTGCTCTCACCAGAGCTGTGGCAAGAAGAAAACCCAGGTTCAGGATGACATAGGGAGTAAAGCTCAAGGAAGGGACTTTTTCACATTCAAAACTAGCTACTCTGTGTAGCTGTAATCTAAATAAAAATAAAAGGTTTTTTAACCTTTATGCCTATGTATAATTATAAATATGTCTCCACACATTAATATTTTGGATTGTTTTAGTTATTCAGTATTCAGAAAGAAGTATAGGAGAATCGAAACATGCAAAATATATCAGGAGAAACTGTGTCAAACTTACTTCATGAGCACATCAAAAAACATACAGTCTCCTATTAGCAACAAAGACAGAAAGTCTCCAGCCTCAGTTATTTCTTCAGACCTACCTCCGTTTCATTTCAGGGCACCTGTGCGGTGATGCTATCCCTCAACCAGTCATTCTTGCAGAGATGACCTCTTGCTAGTAAAAATGACCACACCATGGAAACTAAAGCTCTCCTAGTATCTTCCCTTACGCAATTAAGAAGGGTTAGGTGGACAGACAACGCTTTCATAGAACTCCTCTGTTTTGACATAAGGCTTTAGAACAAAAAAAAAATCTAGGACATGTTGGTACACATCACCAACAAAAAGCTAGCTCATGCCAGCCTGGCCTTCACTTTGGTGAGACTAGTGGAGACTTGCCAGTGAAAGCCCTCTTGCCCTCTTTGGTTTGGGAAAATGCATTCCAATAGAAAATGTGTCGACTAACACAGTGTTAAATAGAGTTTTGCTCATACTGCAGGAAAGAACAGTAATGTTTAAAACTGTGTCTGCTGGTCAGAATTAGCCTGTGAACTGGTTGAAGAGAAACATGAATAAAAGTACCGTTCCCCTTTCTGTTCCTACTTGAAACTTCACTGTAGCATGGCTGAAAACACATATGCTCTTTCTCACAGTGGGGAAGAACCTAAAATGCCTCATGTCTAAAATGTTCAGAGAATAGTCTCTTGTCTGTTCCGTACTTATTAGTTGCTTGATTCTGTTATTAAAACAACCCAGTTTAATGTCTATCATATTGTAATGACTTCATGTCAAATAATGTTTATAGAAATAATTTTTGAGCCATGGTAAACTTGCAGAGTATTTTGTCAAAGTCCTTGTGGTGTTTGTCTCGGGTATTGTTACAACATATGAAGACTATAAGAAATTCTAAATAAAATGCAAATTCATGAAAAAGAAGGGAATTTTTCTTCAGAAATGTTTTGTGCTTTCTTTGTAGATTTAAACACACTTCATCCATTCCCACCTTTCATTAGAAAACCTGTCCTCTTGGATCCCAGGGTTTCTTCAGGTTTTCAGTCTTAACAGCTCTATCCACCAGAGATTTTCCAGTTTTCTTCAGAATTTCTCCTTTTCCTTCCTCTCCAAAATCTTTGTTGAAAGCCTTCAACAAATCAAATACTTGACAGTAACTTATTTTATCTTCATTTTAAAAACCTGTCACCCATGTTTCTGTAGAATTATATTTTAAACTAGCCTAGCAGAGTGATTTATAAGCTTAGAGACTGCTTTATTTGACCTCCTTCACCTTGAAAGGACATATAAAAGGAAACAGAGATTCATCTTCTGCCATTCCAAGGGCTCCCAAGCTCCTTTTCATTGAGAACAGGACACGATCATTTATCTTGAGTAAAATATTGCAGGTTACACACGCTTTACTATCTCTATAATATATTGTGGTTTAACTTACATTTTTCTCACAATGTATTAATGTTGACTGCAGTAACTGGTAAAAACCTCCAGTGCCTTAATTTTTTCCTTCACTGGTGACTTGCCATCAATGCTTGGTTCTGCCTTCATGACATTTTACTCACATGACCATACTCACATTATCAAAGAAGCTAAAAATAAAGGAACCTGGGTTTTTCTTTCTACTTGATAATCTGGATGGAAATTAGGCAGTGGTGCAAAGGGGGTTCAGAAGTTTGGAACAAATGTATCTTTAATAAAGTGTGGCATCAGTAGCAACAGCAGTCAGATATAACCAGTCATGTTGTGTTAGTTTCAATGGAATAAGTGAGACTTCGGTCATAGGTGTTAAGGTGATCTTACCATTGTAAAGTGTTAAACCATTAACATGGTTTGTGGTTTTAAGTACAGGGAGCTTAGCCTGCTCAGTCACATGGCAGCTGCACTAGAAATACATGCCAAAGCTGGGAAGTATATTGATTAGTATGTACAAAAACAAAACACAAAGCATTTGGAAATTGAAATCAAGTGGTTAAACAAGACTAACTTAATCAAAATCTGTCAGAGTCCCTTTGTTAGACACAGGTTATTAATTTAGAATCCATTATGCTATCCAGAAGTCCTACTTAGCACAACAAGAGAGGTTTAATTCTTATTTATCTTTTGGTTTGTGACTGTAGGAGTAAAGATCGATTTCCTGGTTTTGATAGTAAATACAGACAGGGTAAGGAGAAAGGATGAGAGCAGAAAGCAGGGGAGGTGCAGCTGTTGCTGAGCTTTTCAGGATACAAGACAATTGAATGGTCATGGAAAACAGTCTGGAGTAGCCCTCCTTTACCAGTCACTCCTGGTAAATGCTGGCCTGGATCCCAATTCCCTTGGCTATATGGGATATCCCCTGCCTGGCCAAGTCAGGTCTCCTTCCTTCCATTCACCATCCCACATTTGGTAGACCTGCACAGGCCAATTCAAATTGAGGTTAAAAGCTGAGTGACAGAAAAAGAGAGACAAAAAGAAGAGATAATAAGAAGAAAGAGAGAGACTCGGAGAATATGGAAAGTCAAGGCAGGACCTCAATTTTGTCAGGTTGCTGTTTTTTTGGGAACAGCCAAGTACCTTCTCATGTTTGATGGCCTGGGTCTGGTGGAAGCTGCCCAAATGGATGAAAGAATCAACCAGTGGCCTTTACTCAGGAAGTCCTTCAGAAACCTCTTCTGCTATTTTGCTTTTTAAAGGTTCAACAAATGGTGTGAGTTCAAACAGGCCATCCCTTCTTTATTTCATTCGCCTATTTTGTCCTGATAATTTCTCACTTCATCCTTTCCTTAACCTGTCACATATCATCTTAATATCACCCTTGATCGCATCAGGAAGACCTCTCTGAATGAGTGATTGTTTTCTCAATTTCTTAACCCTTCTGCCATCTTTAACTCTTACAGCTAATGGCAGCACTTTATGAACTTACAGATTTCTCAGAGATGATTTCACAATTATAATAGACAGGCAGTCTCCAAATATCACAAAGATAGGGAAAAGTCAACAAGTAAGTAACAAATTGTGTTTCATTTCAGCCAGGGATGCTTACTGGAATGTGAGGTTCCACTAGAGCAGTTAAATCCCCTAATAAGGCAGGGAGGAAACTAAGGATCCTGATCTAGCTGTCATGGCTAAATCTATTTTACAGTCCAAGAAGAGACTTCAGGATTTCCACCACCACTATAAAGTTCAAAATAATCCTTCCAACCCTTTAGGCTGGTGAGTCTTTCTCCATGGTAAACGTGCCCAGTGTTTCACAACACATTCTCTCAGAGATGGCAGTTAGCCACCTGGCAGCCAGTCTTATGAAAGGTTTTCTTCCTTTTAATTATAAAAATATCCACACAAATGCCTCCCTGGCCTATCATGCTGTTTCCACAATACAATTCAAAGTGATTTATGAAGGAGTAAATTAACACATTCTTACTATGGTCATTATAGCTATAGTTCATTGGGCTGTATCAAGTGCTGCATTTTTGCAGTTTAGGTACCAGAAATCATTCATTTGATCTGCTTTACACTGATGATATTCAGTGCTGTCACTCTTATGATATAGCAACTTGTCAATGCCAGCTATTTAATTTTGTAAAGCCATTAGCCCAAATTTATTAGTGATGGGTCCTAAATTGCAATTCAGGCCTGAAGAGTCTTGTATTTTCGGGGCAGTGAACATCCTTGAAACAGGCTTACATTAATGTCTTGTATCCTGCAACTGGACAGACTAGGAACACTCACACAGACAGCAATAGCTGTTCAGCTGAGCTTTGCAGCTGCTCCCTTCTGCTACAACCAGCAGAATGAAATATTTGGATCATCGTAAGATAAAAAAATGAAAAGGACTGGATCTAGAACTAAGGCTGGGTTTTCCTCTAGCTTTGATGCTTGGTGATACATAGACACAGATCAGTGCCTGCTGTTGCCTGCATTAATTTTACTACTGACTTCAGTAGCTATATGGCTGGTCCCCTCTACACTAGGGGGTGATCGACTAGTTATTTAATTAACTAGTTTAAGCAGCATTAACAATAATCTCAGCGGTACCCAATGGATTTTCTGCTTTAAATATACTGTGTACTTCCCTATTTATAGTAAACACCAGCAGTGGGATTCATCTGTCCAAATATAGATTCTGCATTGTAGGTGTCTGTATCTGAGTTAACTGTCTAGGCTCCCTTTATAGTCAAGGGAACAGGCCTTCTGAGGGCAGAGCTCCTCTCATCCTGTATCTGACGTCTAAAATAGATTAAATGAATCACTTTCATTTAGGACATAGAGTAGGAAGGCCTATTTCTGTCTGTTCACTATGGAGGGAGCCTGGACAACTGGCAATGGTGTAGGTGCCTACACTGTAGAGGCTACAACAGAGAGGTGCTTCCTGCCCTAAAGTAATACCAAGAAGGCTGCAGCCATCAGGCAGCCCCTGTGTTTCCTCAGATGAACAATTTACCACTTTGCTGCCTTGCAGTAAAGCAGTTAGCAGTTGCAGTTAAGCAGGGCATGTTCAAGAATGGATGTCAGACCCACCCTTCTTGCTGGCTTTCAGTCTTCTCCCCATAGTTCCAACTCCATGGTCTCATTTTACTCGCCAAGGAGGTAACGAGCTATTGAAATGAAACAGTGCTGCTGTGTAGCTGGTTGAGGAGATCATTGTTGAGCAATGTAACATGCTCTTATCCTTTGTCCCCAGAGGACTGAGCAAACGTTTTGTGAGGCAATCCCATTTACTGCTGATGCCAATGCCAGGAAATGAACAATCTGTGTTAGCTTTTGACTTTTAAAAACAATGGGCTGGATGCAATGCCCTCTGAAGTTACCAGGAGTCTTGCTCTTCCTTTGTTTTCAAAGGGCATGGGGTCAGGCTCAACACTAGGAGTTTATTTTACTTTGTTTATACACTTAATGAGAAATAAAAGTTAAAAGCAGGTGTAGTTGTGATTATGAGCAGTTGATCTATATGGGGAAAGCAGAATATGATTTTTAAACAAACAACAATCAACTTTCCTAGTTAAAATGTTTTTGTACTAATTACAGATGGAATTTTTTATCACAGGTATCCTAGTTTAAGGTTTATGTAGGAGATTGTTGGCCTCTGCATTATGCAATCTAGACGCACAACAATTTTGTTGTAAAGTTCTTGCTGTGCTTTTAAAGAGGAATTTCCCAAAGAATATGTGTATTGCTGATGAGTCATTTGTGTAGCAGTTCCTCCCTAGTTTGACAATCTTTTATGTAAATATTGATAAGGCTTCTATCATTTATGTTCCCCTTTCTTCTGTTTTCCCTCTCCCTATGCAAAATCTCTCTCTGAGGACCATACATGACCCACAGTATATGTATGTGTGGGATATAATGCATAGGCTTCTGATCTCGCTTAGAGTCTGAAGAAACCACTGCGGTCCAAAACCAATTCCCAACATTTCTGAAACATTAGTTACCCTGAAAAAATGTTTATGTAGTACAGCAATGTTATTATCCTTACTTTAGAGGTAAGAAATTGGACGACAAAGAAAATAGTTGACTTATTCATGCTCTCATGGATCCAAGAACAGTCTTTCCTGAGGCCATGTCCCATGCCCTTAGGCAAAGAACTGTATACCCTCAGTCCTACACTATGCATATACGTATCGATTTATGGTTATGTTCATTGACTACACTCCCTATCTGTGGCAGATTTGCAAGAGGGACTGGTTTGCAGGGACTTAAATCCATAGGGATGAGAACTGCTTCCGCCATTTAGATGAACATGGCACTTCTGAGGCTGAGGACAAAGTTGCAGCTGTGCACTTTCTGTGTATGTAGCACAACTGCCTACTAGGACTTGGACTGTGCCTGCCACACAACTCATTCATATTGCCAAACATCATACCCGTAGCTTATAGGCAAGTGGATGGGTATAAATGGCAGTAAGCTCTCCTTCAAGAAGCTTTCTTACATATGGAAATATATATAACATCTTCATAATCTAACGTCTGTCTTAGTATCTTTTAACACTTTTGTTGTAACCTGGAGGAGTGATGGAGTAAACTCTCATCAAGTTTGCAGATGACACCAAACAGGGGGAACCAGCTTCAGGGCAGGGCTGCCATCCACATTGACCTAGAGAGGCTGGAGGAATGGGTCAGCCATAACCTTGTGAAATTCAGCAAGGGAAAATGGAAAATCCTGAGCCTGAGAAGGAATACCACTGGCTGGGGACTGACTAGCTGGGGGGCTGCTCTGTTGAGAAGGACCTGGGAATCATGGTGGGCAGTCAGCATGAGCTGGCAACCTGCCTGGCAGCAAGGAAAGCCAGCAGCATCCTGAGCTGTTTCAGCAGAAGCACAGCCAGGAAAGTGATAATATTCCCTTACTCAGTGCTTGTTAGACCACATCTGAAATACTCTATACAGTTTTGGGTTCTCCAATACAAGAAATCCACTGATACATTCGAGCACATTCAGCAGAGGGCTACCAAGATGTTCAAGGGTCTGGAGCACTTGTCTTGGAGGGAGAGGCTGGGGAAATGGTGCTTGTTCAGCCTGGAGAACAGACAGCTTTCAAGCTTTCAACTAGCAGCCTGCCAGTATGTACAAGGAGGTGGCACCAGGCTCTTCACGGTAGCATATGGTGGGAGGATGACAGACAAGGGGCATAAACTGAAACAAGAAATCTTCAGGGTGGATATAATACAATCATACAATCTTATGAAAGAGTCTTGTCAGCAAAAGATTGTCTCTGGGAAGCATCAAATAATATTTTCAAGCCGCAAACTTTAGGAAGGAATGTAAATGCATACTAAAATCTTACAGCAGGCACATTATACATTCTATGCAGAGCAGTTACTTCCCTTATATAACAGCCTTTGCATTGTTCCTATTTTTAATTCCTTTATTATCACCAATCAGCACTAAGGCAAGGAGTGAGACAGAAGGAGTGTGGACTGCCATACTGCTTATGATGGCTTTTGGACACACTGCAGAGCATGCACAAAATTGCTTATGTTTATGGAGAGACATTATGGCCTCTGCCTCACTACAAAAACATGTGCTTCACTTATGCAAAATCCTCACAAGTCTAAAGTAATTAAAGTTGCTGTATTTCTATCTAATATTTCACAGTCAGAAGTGTGCGAGCGTGCACTATGTGACACACCACAGTGAGTCTGACACACTGGAGAGGTATCTGAGCTGCAACTGAGTTATTGTGCAAGTACATACCATCTGTGCAATAAAAGGGATGGCCTGAATATGGCTATTTATCCGTGCTCTACTATCCAGGCCAGAGGCCTGGAAATCTTGGCCAAATGGCCATATTTATCTGTTTCCATGTGGACAATAAAATAGAATAAATGACAGAAAAAGAAGATGAGGCAATGCAGATGTAGGGTATCCCTACAACAAATGTGT
>NW_010553278.1:0-7525 GCF_000687285.1 Phaethon lepturus | reverse complement strand
TCTTTCCCTGATAGACCTTAAAATTTTAAGACACACCTCTTTGTCTTCCCATGCTGAAGAAGTGTCACTCCTTTCTTGTCCAAGGATAAAAGTAAGTCACAGAACTACAACTTTCATTTTCTGTTCTTTTCAGTCCTGGATGGAATGACAGTGGAGAGAAATTAGTCCCACATTGGTAGGGTGTGCCAATTTGAAACACAGTCTCAGTATTATTTCCTGCACTGTCTTTGCTGCCTGCTGCCAGGCATCGTCTTCTGTGTGACGGTAGATGTTCTTCAGGGCTGGTGGGAAGGATCACTGTAGAGCAGACTAATTTCCAGGTCCCAGAGCAGACTCAATGTCTTATGCTTACAGGGCACCCACATCTGTCTTGGGCTTTCAGTGCAGCTTTCTTCCACAGAGTCCATACTCTGTTCATCCGAAAAGTGAAAAGGGCAGTGATAAAGCTGATGTGTGGCTTCCAGCCCGTTTTCTTTACTCAGGTCTCGTTTACACTCTACTTCCCAGAAGCCTCTGTGACCAGCTGTGAACTAGTAGCCTCATCTCACTAGAAGAACCAATGAAATAAAACAGGAGCAAAATGTGAAAGCAAGAAAGCTTTCACCGAGTTCTCTAAAATGCTTCGGGCTTGTCTATGCATGGGTTTTTGTGCTGATCTAACAAAACTGAATTGGGGTTGCATCAATTTAATTAAATCACTGCAAAAGCTGTGTAATCTAATCCTTTGTTTTGGTTAACACCTATGCAACTCAAACATCTGAGCAATAGCTACAGAAAGAGCTCAAAGGCATAAAAAAGGCTCAAGCTCCAGTCCACCATTCTCAGTTTCAATTAAAGGCAAAGAAAGCATGTACTTCATGCCCCTGTACTTCACTGTAAAGCAGGGAGAAACAGAAAAAGTAGTAGATGTTCCTAAATTAAAGAAACTCATGCCTGGTAGGGATAGGCTAAACCAAATCAAGTAACGTTCAGGTCTTCTTCCTCCTTCATAAAACTAGCACTAAATGCCAAAAGCTTTTATATATATATACACATTGCAAGCCACCTTCAAGAACAGAGGGAAAGAATCTCCTTGACAATATTGTATGAGTCCCTCGAGGCTTTTCCAACACCTCATTTTAGTCATCTGGAACAACTTATTGATACATAGTCATGTCTTTCAGAAATTTCCAGAGGAATTAACCCACTATTACTCACACTGTAAATCCCTATGGAGCAGTCTGGTTGACGCTTTTGTGTATAGTGACTCCTGCCATGCACGACAGTGCCAGACTCATGGAGACAATCAGAACTTTCTGAATAATCAGCAAAAATGGATCACTTTCCGACTTTGCCAGTTGGCAGCTGACAGCGTCTCTAATGGTAAGTTGGACACTCCTCCCCCTTCCATTTGCCTGTGTGGATCCTGAAAGGGAAACCTCAGGGAACCCAAGAGGCTTTAAATTAGCTGAGGTGGATATTATCTGTTGATTTCTGATTGCACCAGAAACAGACAGAAAATTACCATGGTTAACTCACTAAAAGTCAACAAGTGATGGCTTCTGTTGCTCTGCTGTGTAAATGAGGAGGGGGCTCCCGAGTCTCTCCCTCTCACACTCCTAAATACAGACTAACCAGAAACCATCTTTGTGTTCCCCTTGAGACTAAAAGTGGGACTGGGAATTACAGAATCTGGGACTGGCTCCAGCAGGAATATATTCTGCACTTCTTTACAGTTACGTAGCTATTGCCTTTCCTACACAAGCCCCAGCAGGGCTCCCAGGAGGCACACTGACCACCTCTTCTCATCGAAAGCTGATTTTTGCTGTGGCTGCAGCTATCCTTCCTTAGCCTGTCACTGCCTTCTGCCACTGCAGTCTAGGTTCAAGAAAGCCAGCAGCCTGATGAGATAGCTTTGCACCGCAGTCACTAAACGCACAGCTGGTCAGCTAGCTGGGCTGTGGATGAACACCCTCCTCCTGGCCCAGCTGTGCGCCCAATGTTCTGCCAACTAAAAACAGTGGCACCAGCTACAACACTAATGAACTCCTCCACAACATGCAGTGCCTTCTCTGATAACCTAGCATTTTGGAAAATAACACAGAATTCTTCTAAGACATTTTTTAAAAATCTTTATCACCATCAATTTCATTGCTCACAAGTTCACAAATTTTTTTTTCTCTTCCATTACATCCAGATTTTTCACTTGGTCAACATTTGTGATATCCTTTTAGGTATGATATTAAGGGATAAGCATAGTCAGAACTGGCCTCTGTTCTCATTATTTTGTTCTGACATACATCAGTTAAAAGACAGTTATGTGCAGTTTCCTGACTCAGACCTCTTCTTCTGGTCCTGTTTTTATTATTGTTGTGACATGTGATGTATATATCAAAGTGTCCTTGCTTCCACCAGAACCTTTAAATTTTTTCTTTTGCCAAATAAACCTCTCTTCAGTGTATAACACCAATAATGCTTCAGCAACTTTAATTACTTGCACATTACAAGCACAAACACTATTTGTTCTCTGGCAAACACATACACCCCTCCTTAAAGCCTTCTGCACATACGTGCAAGCAGGCACACATGCAGGCCTACACTGCCCTTCCAGTGGAAAGAAATCATCTCTGTTCATAGACATTTTCTGTGTTTACAGAACAGGCATCTTTAGGCTCAGTTATTACAACGCTCCATTATTTCTTTTGTTGCAGAATGGTAGGGCTGGCAGGGACTTAGGTAAGCCTCATTAAGCAACTCTTGCAGTATGCATAATCATTGTGATGGAAGTTATAGGAGTGTTTATGATATTCTTTCATAAATCAATTAAATATGGGACTTAAAATGACTCATCATGGTTCTGCAGCATTCACTTCCCATCTGTCTGACCTTTGTTCCCTACACAGGCATGCTGGATCTTCTTCCCACAAAAACCTGAACCTGGTATATAACTGACAAGAATGCTGTATGACTTACATCCATCACAGTATGAGAGCATGGCTTAGGCTGCAAGGTTTGTTACCCTGCTTTCAAAAATATACTCACAAATCATCTCTCCAAATGGTACAGAATATCAGCTCTGGAAGTACTAGCGTTAGTTCTTCATCAACACAGCTACTGAAAGGTTATATGTCTTCACGGCTCACTGGCTTTATCTACTCATAGAGGAATATCTCATACAAAGCTTCACTGCCATCTTGCCCATCAGCGTATGTAACATTGCACACAATAACAGGCATAAACACTCCTCACTATATGGCGTTGTCATCTTTGTCTCTGGATGAACCATGCTGCGTTCTCAGTCACAACTGTAGAGACAGTAGGAGGGGCAGTGCTGCCAGCTCATTACGAATGCTCAAAATCCCTTCCCCTATTGACCATGAAGGAAAATATTACTCACAGCCTATGCAAGCAGTATGGCACACTCTATTTTCATAGCAGTCAACTGCAGGAACATTAATTAATTTCCTTTTCCTTCACTATCTGGAATGTGAAAAGTGGTGATCCACTAGGAAGACAAATAAAGCCAGATTCAGCTGAGCAAGGTCAAATCAAAACACTTTGGGCTATGACTAAGGGTCTGAAGAACCAGCAGAAATGCGTTGCTGAGTGCACTTGCACAACACAGCAGGTTCATGGCAGGAAGCTCTAAAGAGAATCTGTGTGCTGCCAACGCAACAATTAACTCCCTAAACTGCACTGTAATTCAGAGACAGTTGGATAAGAATCTTAATATTTCCTATTGAAAGGGGAACAAATTTCCCAATAATTTCTATGAGAAGTTTTCCACTTTCCAGAAGTTTTAAGGTACAAAAAAATAAATATCATCAAAGTGTGGTGGAAAAACAAAACACACGAGAACATTTTATACCACCAGGGCACTGGTAATAATCATTACTGCATTGCTAATCCACAGTCCTGCATTCAATAACACCATTTGCCTTATAAATTAGGTAAAAATTCATAGACAATAACCTACCAGTAGTATAGAAAAAACCTACATTTGAATAAATGGGACTGCTAACTTAAGTGATGACTATGAACCCTCCATAATTCTCTATCGTCATTTTGAGAGTGAGCGCAGCATTTTTCATATCACCCCTTCACATTCTGACATTCGCACTCTCTATCTGCACAGTAGTAACAGTGAGGACATTACAGACCTACCTCCCACTTCAGGAGAACCAGAGAATACCTAGACTCCATGCTGCTAAGAGCGAAAGCACCATATTTGACAACAATATTGTCTAAAAATAAAAAATAACTCAGAAAAAGTGCACAGGGTTTTTCAGTTGCATGTGTTCCCTCATCTGGTTCATAGCACAGACCCCACATACAGTTGTTCCAGCATAAATGAGGGATTAGCAAGAGGATGGAAAAGAGGCCAGTGACAGAGATACGGGAGCTGTTTATACAAGCACTGCTGCTGGGAAAATGCACGTGCAACCACAGATAAATTCAGTTTGTGTCATTTATATATGAACTTGAGTTCTGGAAATGAAGTGGCTACAAACCACACATTGCTCATCTCTTCTTTCACAGGTATAACACCAATACTTATTTCACAGACAGCAGCTCCACTTTAAGACAGACACCACCTTGGGCATTGCTCACAAACTGAAGGAGAAAACAAATTGACTTGAAGGTCATACACTTTTGTCTACACCAATTCTTGCATGTGAATGTTAATAGCAATGCAACATATCTCCTATAGGCTGAACATTTTCTGTCCCTTCCTTCCTAAGAAAGAAGCACTCTGAAAACATGTACAATATTCGCACTGCTGGTACGTGTTGTAGCTATCAACCAAGGAAGAAACTGCCTGCATGCTGTGTTATCAGTATGTTGTCTGTGTGGCTGTGCAGCAGATTGTTGCTGCTTCCTTATTGCTGCTCCTGCAGATTTCATCATTGCTTTCAAGTGTATGATTAAAAATGCATTATATTGGGGCTTCAAATTAATCATTAAATTTGACCTGCAGTCAGACAACCCCTCCTAGTTTATAGTCACACAAAAGTTCATTCTACCAGGTATTTATTTCATATATGGTTGAAGTTGTCTTTCAATGTCACCTAGGAACGCCTTCAGAAAAAAATGGTAAGTATGCACAGCCTCTTGGAACTGCAGTTCTGTGAAGACATTATGAATGACAGTGTTTTGGCAGACATGAAATCAAGATCACTTTTCCCAAAGGAAGCAAACATTGAAAACATGCACTTCGCCTGGCCTCCCTATGTATAAGTCAACAACTTCCTATGATGATTCACTAAGACTTACATCATCATCACTGTTGTTATTTATATTGAGAGCTCTTCAGAGAAAGAATTATCTCTTGCTGTATATGTGCACAGCATCTGCCATGGCTACCACCTCAGAATAATTGCAAGAAATTGCATTAATTCTTAGTTAATATGCCTTTCCTATGGAGTATTTCTGTGCTCATATGGAAGAAACAAGGGATAAGAGAATGGGTACGTGAATTCCATCAACAGCTCTTGAGAAACACATGAAAATATTTTTGAATGCTTCTTCAGCACACTATAATTTCCATGCACACTTGCATATGAGCAGGTCAGGAACTGCCTAATGCTGAAGTGGTGCCCAGCTGAGCACTGTTGGTGGGACCGGCTAAAGTGTATTGGGAATCTGCCAGTGATTAGTGCTCTCATCTTGGAGGTCTGGTCTGGTAACAAAAATGTCTCCTTCCTCTTCCCAGGCAAAATATTCCCTGTGTAACTCACAACTTGAAAACATGCCTGTCTGACCAGCCAGTGCTTTGAACCAGGCCAAAAAGCCACAGATGTCACCATCCTACAGAACTGTACAGGTTGGTTTATTTCTGAGCTGAGCTCACATGGGTCTAAGTGAATGCTTCCAGAATGCTCTACACCAGTTTCATGTTCCAGCTGACAATACAGAAACTCCAGCAGGTACTTTTTGTTCCTCACCAAGCAGAGAGTAAAAGCAGAGCATTTTCCCTGGCCTCCGTTATAAGAAAAGAAGTTGGCAATTGTTGATGAAAATTTTCCTAGCAACTCAGCAGGATATAATCTTTCTTCTCACAGTTCCACAAGGCTCTGAATGGCCCTTCAAAATTTGCTATAGCTTCAGAGATAAGTGCCCAGGGAGCAAAATGTTGCAGTTCTGTGTAGCAGAAGGGCAGGCTGAGAACAGCAGTGAAATGAAACTGTTAGAGTGGACATACTGCATCATTAGCACTCACGCACGCTTTTTCCTGATCAGTCAATTCCACAGAGTACAGAGATCAAGTGGATCATTAATTCTTCACAGTAGAATTAGAGGTCACCTGCATTTTAAAGCGCCATTTTAGTGAGACATGTCTAACAACAGGAGAGCAAAATAAATAGCATATTATTAGCGGGTGCACTCTGCTCTAGATTCATCAATTTAGTCATCTACTGAAGTATTCTCCCATCCTTTTGTGCTCTATGTAGGAAAGAGCTGCAAACATAAATACTGGGACAGGGAGATATTGTGTATAAAATATAACTTACTGAGACTGTACTTAGAAAACAATATCATACAATAAATACATCCTAATGTATGTTATCACTGGCAACAGAAATTTGCAACTGTGGAAAATGTTCTGATCCCATAAATTTATGACATCTGTGTATCATAAAGTAGACTATGCCACACTCTACAACTTTATAAGTTCACATTTTTTTCTATTAAGATAGTCTTATCTTATGCAGCTTTCCCTCTATAGCAAGTTGCATAAATCAGGTTTCCAACCTCCCAGAGAGTTCACAGCAGAGACACTTCCATGGTACCACAGGGAATCAGAATTGCCCTATTCATCTTAATGGCATGCTAACTTGCCCAAGTATTATGTCCATTTTAATGTTTAATTTGCTGACATGTTTGTCTATAGAAAGACAAAGCAGCATGTATGAATAAAGAAAACAGACATAAAATACAATATTTTGCTGGCTGCTAAATAACACAGAATATATGTGAAAATCACAATTAAGAAAGCCACAATTAAGCAGAGAAAATACGTCACACTCACAGCATACCAGGATCCCCTTTTCATTTAGGTCAGACTTTTACACACCCTAACACGTTTTGTGCCAGGGAGTTTGAGTCCCTTAAGACAGGAAGATGTTTAATGATTCCTTTCTTGGTATAAAGAAAAACACGTTTTCTTCTGCTATTAATAACTATTAGAGGCATTCCCAGTAGCGAGTGGGTAAGGCTGTACGAGGTGTTCAGTGCTTCACCCTCCCCTACGACCAGACTCTCACACGGGCGGGACCTCAGTCACCTCAGACCAACAGCCACCTGTTGATTTTTGGATGACAATTTCCTCTCAACTTCGAAAGGGAGAAAGAGAACGCGTAAGTCAGAGAGGAGGGATCGAGAGAGCTAGACGAAGGCATCAAGGCCGATGTGATAACTCAGATATGAAAAAAACACTTCAGCAAGCAATGGAGTATATAAACTTACGGGGTGTTGGTGAGAAGGCGCTGGCGGTCGCTGCAGGGCGGTCCCTGTGTGGCGGGGCCGTGGCTGCCCGGTGCCGGAC
>NW_010553277.1:293-506 GCF_000687285.1 Phaethon lepturus | reverse complement strand
AGCAGGGGTTGGCAGGGCAGGGGCGCCAAGGGGGACACACGTGTCCGCTCCCACCCCGGTGGCCGGCGCTGCTCAGCCCCGTACACACACGAATGGAGGGTGCCCCGGAGCTGGTTGTTCGGGTTTTTTTTTTCAGTAGTTTTCCTAGCCAACTCCTTTTTACTCTTATTTCAGCGCTTCTCGCAAGCTGCTGCACCAGCGAGGGGAAAGACG
>NW_010553277.1:0-267 GCF_000687285.1 Phaethon lepturus | reverse complement strand
GTGCGGTGGTCCCCCCGGCCCCGCTCGTGGGGGAACCAGCCGCGGGCGTGGGGGTCACTAGGCGTTAGGGAACTGCACCGAAACTTCGCTCTTTGAAAGGTGGCTGTGCCCAATGCGCGGCTCGCACGCAAACACACGCTCCTTCCTCTGCTCTGCCTCTGGCTTTCAGCAGGGTCGCGCATTATTCTCCTTCCATTTCGTTTAGTCGTTTACAAATTGACCCCAGTATTAGGTTGTAAATCCCCACCACCCTCGTGAAACAGCCGG
>NW_010553276.1:6026-6350 GCF_000687285.1 Phaethon lepturus | reverse complement strand
CAAGTCCCCGCACGCTACAGCTCCGACTGCGAGCGGGAGATGCGCGGGCCCTTGCGTATCTCCTTCCGCTTCTCTTCCTTCTTCCTCCGCTTCTCCTCCTCCCGCAGCGCCTTCTGGAAGGTGTCAGCACTGGGGAAAAACTGTGGGGTGACAGAGCAGGGGGTCAGCATGGGGAAGCCCCCGCAGTCTTTGGGAGGCACAACCCTTCCCAAACCCACTGAAGCCATCACGCAAGCCCCGCGATGCCAGGGGGCTTGACGTTGGATGTGGCACGAGGCGAATGGGGTCCCAATGCTCCCATGGGGCAGGTGCCAACAGGAGGGG
>NW_010553276.1:4570-5901 GCF_000687285.1 Phaethon lepturus | reverse complement strand
TCTCCCGCACCAGCCCCCCCGTCCCCTCCCCCCGCCGCCTGCCTGCAACGGGAATGGGGAAGCCCACAGGGTGAGCCGGTGGCGTTGCCACCTTACCTCGGAGTGGTCCGTTTTAAAGGGATTGCGGTAATCGGGTGATTTCTCACTGATTCCCAACTCCTGAGCCATCTGCGGAGCCAAGCGGAGACCATGTCGGGGAACGGTGCCTCCCACACCACAGCCCCCCACAACCAGGGTCCCCTCCTCCCCCACCCCTCAGCCCAAGCACATCCCTCAGATGTGGGGTACACTCCCTCTGCCTGCCCTCCTTTTAGCCCAAAAACCTCACTCCCCAGCCCCAGCAGCAGAGAGGTGATGCAGAGGGTGGGGGGACGGGACCAGAAGCCGTACCAGCCCCAGGACCTGGGAGTGGGGTCCCTGCTCGAACACTCCCGTCAGGTTGCAGAAGCTGATGCCCCAGCGGATGAGGTTGTTCCAGTTGGAGTTGCGGTCGAAGTAGTGGTGCACGATCTTGGGGAAGCGCAGGACAACGTCCCCGAAGAAGGCGGTGTTCTCCACCACGTGGGAGTATGCTGTGGGGACAGCCACCCACCCATCGGCACACAGGTACGTGCGTCCCATCCCACCGGCACCTACAGCCCCGCTGGGAGGTGGGGAAACGGGTAGGCTCCCCAGTACGAACTGGTCAGAGAGGCAGCAATGGTGTCCCCGACAGATGGGGACCAGCCCAGGTCTGGTCTGAGTACACGGGGGTTTTGTACATACCCCGGTGCTAGTCCCAGGAGGAATCTCAGCGCTGTACCAAAGCACTGGAAAAGGGAGGGGGGGGGTAAGGACCCAAGAGGACCTACCGTCCTTTATCTTCTCGTCCTGAGGGAAAGGCCCATCAGGAGGCACATCGGCAGCAATGAGCACAGCCCGGGAGTCCTCCAGCACCTGCCAGAGCCCTCGGTCACTGCCCCGTCCTGCCAGCCCCTCCCTGTACCCCAGGGGTGCTGCCCCAACCACCCCACTTTGAAGCCCCACAGTGTCCTCCCTTCACGTCCTAAAGCCCCCCTGCCCACCCAGCTCTTCTCTTTGACCCCCACAGAGGCCGGCCAGCGCTCCCCGCTTCTCCTGCCCACGCCCCCCAGCCCCAAGGCACACCGAGCCCGGAGGGCGGCCCGCACTGCGGCTCACTTTGAAAAGTCCCTTCAGCATGATGTCAATGATTTTGTACTGCTGGTTGACGTCATTGAGCTCGATCAGGTTCTTCAGCGCGTTCATCTGGTCCTTGCGCTTCACCTCAAACAGCTTCTTATCTGCACCACTGTCAAGGGTGCCCCTGGCAC
>NW_010553276.1:0-4501 GCF_000687285.1 Phaethon lepturus | reverse complement strand
GCCTGAGGGATGGGGGGCAGCTCCTGAGCCAGGATGAAACATGGGTTTCCAGTGAGCCCCTTTGCCCGGACACGCCAGCGGGGCACTGAACGCTGGGCACTCATGGGGAGCCCAGCTTTATATATGTCTCCATGAGCACATGTATTAAATATCTTTTCATACTTTGCCTGTTCACCAGGGGATGCTGCTGTGTGCCAAGAAGGGCTTGCATTAGCCCACCTCCTCATGGCACAGAGGAGACCAAGTGCCACAAGCTCAGGAGCCCTCTTCCATCATCCCAGCCAGTGACCCCAAAGCACCGAGACCCACAGGTGTGCTCTGCCATCCAGCTGGCCACGCCACTCCCAAGAGAGGGCTGGGGAACGTGCTCGGTGCCCAGCTTGCTGGAGCAGAAAGGAAAAGTGCTGTGCTCAGGACAGCACCAGGCATCACCGAAAAACCCATCTCTTCTCCTGCACCGAGCCAGGAAATTGGTTAGCAAACCCAGGAGCTCAGCTAAAGCTTTTCTACAGAAGAGCAAAAAGGCAACTGCCCAACAGTTCTGGGTCCTCTCTCTTCCACCCCCCTGTGCCCCTTTCGGTGGTCTCTGACCTTTTTTCCCTGTGCACCAGCTCCCTCTAGCCTCAGCGCTGTGCCCCTTTCGGTGGTCTCTGACCTTTTTTCCCTGTGCACCAGCTCCCTCTAGCCTCAGGGCAGGCTGCCAAGAAGGATACAGATTTCCAAGCCAGAGTCCACCCTCTGTTTTTCCAGGTCTGCGAAGCTGCCCCGGGTCAGCAGCAGCGCCAGCAGAAAGGGACAGATGAAAAGAAAATCCATGTCGGCTGCCGCAGCCTGGAACAAAATGGACCAATAAAACCAATGACCAGCAAGGAGACTTACCAAAGGGATAAGTGACACGAACCTCTCAGGACTGATGGCACGTCGCCCTCGGCACCAGGGTCCTCGCCCTCCTCTCCCTCATCCCCACAAGGGGTTTGAGGGAGACAGTGGCCAGAGCAGGGCCACGGGGCGACGCTGCAGCCGGCCCGCTCTCCCCTGCGGGGGGAAGCCCTGGTCTCCCTCTCCTCTCTACCTGCCTCCACTGCCGGCTGGGCCCCCAGGGATCTGACTGAGCACTGACCCAGCATAAAAATTAAGTCCTACCCCTTCTCCCAAAAATAACAGCTAGCTTTCTGCTGGGTTTGTGAGCTAGAGCAGCCCGGCAGGGCCGAAGGGAGGAGGAGGATTGCTGACGGGCTGAAGCCCACCTCTCCCTCAAGCACAGGCTTGACCAGCTCAGCCACCTCACTTCACCTCCTGGGCTGCTGGGACCTGGACCCCTCCCCTCACTACAAGCCGGCTGCCAGCTGCCGGCCCCACACCAAAATGCAGCAGTTGGGTGACCTGGGGGTAACTCGCCCCTTGCCGCAGGCGTGACCCTCCCCAGGCAGGGCCTGAGGCTCTGCAGGGACGTGTTTGGGCAGAGCTGCTCCTGGCCACGAGGGTCCCTCAGACAGAGCCAACGTGCAGAAGACAGGCTAGAGGAGAAGGTCCTTGGGAGCAAGGACCCCGGTCCCTGGGACAGCCTAGACCTCGAAAAGGAGAGCAGTACCTCGGCCTGCGGGCAGCGGGACTCGAGGCGGCCTGTCCGCAGGGACGAGGTTTCCGTGGAGCCGAGCAGTGGCCACTGGTGATTAGGGAAGGGGCAGCAGCTCCTTCAGAGGCATCCCCTGAGCCGCCTCCTGCTCCCGAAGGAAAGGCAGATGGGTGAGGCCCCCAGAGCTGCTCCAGCCCTGCCGCCTCGCTCCCCTCCTGAGCCCGAGCTCGCCTGCCTGGCCGAGCCTCTCTCTGCAATGCCCTAACACTGGAACAGAAACAAATCCCTTCTTCACACCAAATCTGGTTGTTGGGGTTTTTTTTCTTTCTTGTCATTTTTCTTTTTTAAACAAATACGATTTGTTCAACCTCAGGCCCACGAGTGAGGCAAAGCAGGCAGCACCAGCAGCACCCCCAGCCCCTGCCTCCTGCCCAGGCTGAGCCAAGCACCCTCGCACCCCCCGGCACGGGCAGGGAGACGGCGTCAGGTAAACACGAGAAACCCTCTGCACTGCCTTGCTGTCGTGCTTTGCGAAAGGCAGCCCCCCCGGAAGGGAACGGATCAGGGTAACTACAACCAGCGTTACAGGGGAAGGCATGGCTGCCCCCGGTGTGGGCTCAGCATCACGCCCAGTGTTTCGGACAAGACGCAGAGCCAGGATGGCAGCACAAGCCTCCCACACCAGGCCTGGGGTCTGTCCCCTCTGCCCGCTGTGCCATGAGGCTTAAGGCATATTCCAGGCACCCTGAAGGCCACGAAGCACACCAACGAGCCGACGCTGTAAGGAGAAATTCTCCAGCCCAGGATGCTCTGCTGGACCCACCAGCCTGGTTGGCTTCCAAGAGACTGCTTCACCCTGCCAAAAAACACGATCCAAGGGCTCAAGGCCTGGCTCAGCGAGGGGGTGCAGGTCCCCCCATCTGCAGAGCCCCCCACAGCTACTCGCTCCCTCCCAGGCTCTCAGGGAGGGGGAAGAACAGCAACTCAAAAGCACAAACTGTGACTGCCCTGTCACCTGGGCTCCTGTTTGCCCTTCGGACCAGACATGCGGCCACCAGGACCAGGCTGTCTATTTGCTGCGCTCATGGAGAATCGGAGGCCTCCAGACCAGGCTCAAAGGCAAACAGCAGAAATGCTGCCCACAGCAGTCCCAGGGCAGGGCAGGGGCTCCAGCATCCCCCCCTTCCGACATGGGAGCCTGGTGGCCAGAGGATGCCCCGCAGCCACCCCAAGGAAGGAGATGCTGAGCTGCAAAAAACACCCGCTCAGGCAGCAGCAGAGCGAAGCACGGCTCTTGGCCGAAGCAGCTGCTGGCCAGCTGGGTGCTGCAGCAGAAAGCCCACCAGCCTGCCTGGCTGTCCCCACGTCTCGGAACAGAGAAGGGTTTTTCCAGAGACACAACAGCAGATGCTGCAGTATAGACGGTTAGTGTTTCCAATTAAAATGTTTTTAATGACTTTACAAATCCTCCTGCAGCAGCCCTACAGATTGTGCCATGGGACAAGGTGGGAAGAAGAGGACTGGAGAACCACATGACACCAGCAGCCCATCACCTTTTTGTCTGACCCCCTCCCTGCTGACACTCATTCTCACATCGAAGCTACTGACTGCCGTCGTCCATCAGGACACCCCAGTGATGAAAATGAAGCAGGAGCCAGTTGCTGCCCTCACCCATAGGGAAAGTAAGTCAGTAGTGCCACGTGGGACCAGCTTGGGCTTATTTCCCTTCGCTGCTCTACCCATTTCATCCCGTTTTAATAGCAGAGAACATTCCCTCCTCTCCAGGCCGGACTGCGTGATCACAGGGATGCCAAAGCTTCTATGTTCTTTCATGCTTTCCCCACGATCCCTCCCTCGTGTCTTCGCATCCACTGTGGGACGAGATGAGACAGAAACAGTGCAGAGCTGCTCTTCTCTTCCCTCCCTGCTCCTCCCTGAACTGATCCTTGCCAAAGCAGGCTCTGCCTGGTGCTCCCAGAGCAGTCCAGGGAGCCAGGGTCTGGCCTGATGCTCCAGATGGGAAGGAGTTTCCACCAATATTCCCTCGCAGCCCCGGCCAGCTGGTTGCTTCAGCAGAAAGCCCACCAGTCTGTCTCGTTGTCTCCCATCCTCTTAATTTAGACGTGTTTTTCCAAAGGCACGACAACAGATGCTGTGTTATAGATGGTTAGTACTTTCCATTAAAATGTTTTTAATGACTTTATAAATTCTCCTGCAGGAGCCCCATCTGAACCAAGCATGCCCGGGATTTATCCACTTAATGAGCTCGCAAGACAGAGCCACGCTGCCACGCTTTGGTTCCCTGGAGGGACTTTCGCAGGACCCTCCCCTTCCCCTCTGCAGGGCACTGAAATGCACGGGGAAAAGCATCACCAGCCAGCTTGCCCCGGGAGCACGCCGTGCCAAAACAAGGAATGAAAACTCCCCCCCTCCCGAATCCATCCCCAAGCCGTTCCTCCATCAACCAGCTGAGGATTAATCTCTTGCCAGAGCCAAACCAAAAGCTTTGGAAGCGAAACACAGGCTGCTCAGACTTCTTCTGCTAGGGCATTTCTACACAGGGCTTACAGGATCAGGTGCTTCAGTGAAGCAACAACAGCCGTTTATGTCTGCTCGCCCCCCAGGTCCCTTGGCCACCAAAACCAGACCTGACGCCCCGGCACGGAGGGCCCCCAGCCGGGGTTAGGCAGCCCTGGCTGAAGCCAGCGAGTTGCTGTGATTCCCACCAGGAACGGGTCCGTCCCAGCCCACCTCCCGGCCCCCCATCCCACTGGAGGGGGTCAGCGGCACCCCGAGGGGCTCGGGGCGGTTGCAGGCACAGGGAGATGGGGTTTCGCTTTCAAGCACCGCTGAAACTAATGGCAATGGCACGGGGACGGAGGCGTGGAAATCGGATTAGAGACTATCCCGCTGGGAAACCCACCG
>NW_010553275.1:0-881 GCF_000687285.1 Phaethon lepturus | reverse complement strand
TGTGGCATAGTCATCCACATTCTTCTGACAATACCATATAGAACATTGAATTACACAAGAAGTACCTAGAATAAACAAACTGCAGACTAAGATTAGTATAAATAGTTCTTTTATCCACTTCATTTTCTTAACTTGCCCACTTGTCTGCGGTTGATATGGGGTATGTAGTTGCCAATTTATTCCCAAAAGTTTACTGACCTGTTGTACTATCTATGCACAAAAATGGGTACCTCTGTCTGAGGATATTACTGCCGGAACTCCAAACCTAGGGATGATTTTGTTTAAAAGTATTCGCGTTACCTCTCTAGCCTTATTGGTCCTACAAGGAAAGGCTTCCGGCCAGCCTGAAAAGGTACCTGTTAATACTAATAGGTACCAATACCCCCCTTTTCTTGGGAGTTCAGAAAAATCTATTTGCCACTGTTGTCCCGGTATATTCCCTTTCCCAATCATCCCAATTTGCACTTTATACCTAGTATTTGGATTGTTTTTCAAACACGTCTCACACCTTTACGGTATAATATAAATTTTGACTCACTATCCTTTGATTTAAATATTTATATAATGCATCCACCCCCCAATGCATTTTGCTATGTTCTCCCCGGATAAATTTTCATAAAATGTTATAGGGAACTATTATTCTTCCATCTGGTGTTGAATATACTCCAGTTTGCTGATTTTCCTGTCCTCCTAGATCCTCTGTCATAACTTTATCCTCTTTGGAATATTCCAAATTCTCCTTCTTTATTGTACTAAGTTTACCTTCTCGGAATAAAGAAAGGGTCTTTATGTTTTTCCGTTCTGCTGATTGTTTAGCCTCATAATCTGCCAATTGATTTCCCATTTCTGAATCAGTGTTACCCTTTTGGTGTCCCCTACAA
>NW_010553274.1:10062-10435 GCF_000687285.1 Phaethon lepturus | reverse complement strand
GGGATGGGTGACATGACATGACGCTGAGGACAGAAGGCTGCACCCAGCCCTGCCGCCCCCCACCTGTGTAGGGGATGCGGAGCCAAGGGGCGTGGAAGGTGCTGTTGGCCCAGGACAGCTGTGCCGTGGCCAGGTCCAGTGATTCCCAGGGGACACGGAGATGGCTGAGGATGGCACAAACAGTGCAGACAGCAGCAAATGGGAGCAGTACCTGCAAGGCAGCAAGGAGAACCTTAGCAGGGAATTCTCCTCCCCTGGCCAGCACCCCACTTGCTGCGTCCCAAACAACAGGCCATTGTCCTGTCACCTCTCCCAAGGAGCCATGCCACATCTCCCCTTAGCCCTGCAGGGAGCATCCCCGGCTCTGCCACTC
>NW_010553274.1:9137-10014 GCF_000687285.1 Phaethon lepturus | reverse complement strand
AGCAGCACCCACACCCCAAGAGCTGCACCAGGACTTCCCCTGCCTCTGCTCCAGGGCTACTGGGTCCCACCTAACCCTAGACCAAAGAGCCCGGCCCAGAGAGAAGCTTGGGCAGCGCAGAGCGGGGAGGGACAGACAAGCCATGGTACCGAGAACGTGCGCAGGGTGGGGATGATGGATGGCTCCGTGGAGCCCCCCCGAGCCTGGAGCCAGGTGCAGAATGGCAGGCGGCAGGACCCCAGGTGTTGGGAGAAGGTGACAGCGAGGAGCATGAGCCTAGGAGAGGGAGCACAGGTCACCACGCAGCATCACGGCGATGGGGCCCCAAATGCATACCATACACTATGGGGGTGCCCCATTCCTGTCCCCATGGTGAAGGGAAACCCCGGGGGGCTGCACACCGGCATGGCCCCTGGGTCACATACAGCAGCGCTACCCCCCAGTTAGTGGAGCAGAAGAAAGCAGCCTCCTTGTACGCAGACAGCCCGATGATGGAGAGGCTGGGGGCCAGCACCATGGGCCCGCAGTGCCTGGCTGCCCACCCACACATGCCGGACACTCCCAGGACCAGCTGAACCAGCCCGGAGACCAGCACGGCTCCAGAGACCTGTGGGAGAAAAGGATGGGACCCATGGGGCAGGATACATGGAGAGCAGCCCAACACCCCTCTGTGGCCATAGTCCCACCACCCCCGTAGCACAACCCATTCCCTCACCGGGTGCTCCGCTCACCCCAAGCCTGGGAGAACATATGTACCCACCTGCACCACGACCTCCGCTGCCTTTGCACATCCCCTTGTGTGTCCCCCTTATTTGTGGTAACCCCCAGGAGGGCTGGAAAATGGACTGAGGGGGGGCAGGCATGCAGCGGACAACTG